>NC_048601.1:20595112-20832612 GCF_003668045.3 Cricetulus griseus
CATTATTCATCTGTCATGTGGCAGAATGGATGGAGAAAGATGCCAACCTGCCCCCCACTCCCATCAATGCCTGACTCGGGTGGGAGAGCTGGCCTTGAGGTCATAAGAATGGGAGAGCTGGCCCTGCCCCCATCAGCTGCAGGACTCCGGAGAGCGGCCCCTATGCTACACATGGGCAACACAGTAGAGCTGGCCCTGGAGGTATAGATGTGGGAGAGCCAACCCTGAGGACATGAAAGCAGGAGAACTGGCCCTGCCCCTGACTCATTGCTGCAAGGGGTAAACTCACCGGGACAATGCAGGCAAACTCACCCTTTTGGTGAGGGCAAGGGAGAGCTGGTGGGATGTCCAAACCTGCAACTACCCAGCCCCAGAAACAGTTACATGTTGGACAACTCCAGTATCTACCCCATTGGTGATCTGTTGGAGCACATAAAGGGATCAGTCCTGTAGACTCAAAGCTGCAGAATCTCCACAACACAGGCAACAGCATGGTAGCCAAGAGGAATTCCAGTGAGGACCCAACATTGATAGTGTAACAGCAACCTGAGGCCTCAAAGCAGACCAATGACTCTTTGCAATGAACACTTGCAAGTAAAGATATATGGATAAAAGGGTTACTGTGTGACTCACTGTGTCACATTACAGCTTCCATGACAAGATTGTTTTTTTTTTCCTTCTCGATTTCTCTTTTTATTTTTTTCTCTTAACATTTATTTTATTTTGTTTTATTGGGGGGTGGCTTGCAAGGGCAGAGGGTGGATATGGAGGAATTCGAAAATGAGTGGGATGGAGATTGATTTGTTTCCTTCTCTCCCTTTTTATTTTTTCTCTTAATTTTTGTTTTATTTGGGGGGCTTGCAAGGGCAGAGAGTGGATATGAATGGATGGGAAAATAAATGGGATGGAGATGCTTGATGTAAAAGACACAAAGAACAAATAAAAAGGAGAAAACAAAACAAAAGAATAAATACTGATTGTGAATCTATAAGATAAAAACATCTACAAAGAATGAACAAATTCCATTTCTGGTGAGCATACAGCATACAGCATAGGCAAGGAGCCTCCTGTCTCCACTTTGATGACAAGCCTCACAGGGGAGGAGGGGGTAACTAGAGTTATAAACCCACTGCCAAAGGCTGGTTTGCAGTTGTTATTTAGATAGGTTCAGGAGAACATGGTTTCCACTGTCACAGGAGAAATGAAGACAATCTGTGAAATAGTAACTTTGGTTGCACCCATCAAAATCTGAAGCTTAAGCAAGATGGGAGGCCTGCCCCTTTCTGAAGAAAAACAGAGGAGGAGAGGAGAGGAGAAGAGAGGGAGGGGAGGGGAGGGGAGGGGAGGGGAGGGGAGGGGAGGAGAGGAGAGTGGGGGAACTGGGGTCCAGATGTAAAATATGAGAGAAAAATAAATTTAAAAATATCTTAAACCTGAAGTTTCAAAGGAACCAAGAAAACCCAATTTTAAAATATGACAACACATCCGAGGAAAGATGGGACACATGCATAACTCTAGATTTGACCCAGCATGGGCAGACTAAACAGTCATCAGAACAGGAAGAAGGAATAGTTTGTTGCTGCTGCTGCTGTTGTTGTTTAATTCTGGGAGACCGAGAACATGTGTAATGACTCCATAGAATATTCTAGCAATTCCAGACACAGAACAGCTTGTGCATACCTTCAAGATCTTATTTATAGACTCCATACTGCTAGTCACTAGCAAGATGACAGGCAAGGTAGAAGACTAGATAAAATATCTTTAGAAGCACACAGGTGTGAAATTCTGTCTATTCCCAAGACTACCTCTCCTTCAAATAAAAAAAAAGCAACTAGAATAGGAACTTGACCCTGGCACTCAGGCAAAAATCTGAAGCCATGCATCTGACTACACATAAAACCTGTTGTCTTTAGTGGTATTATTGGGAATTGCCTTTACTCCAGGAACCACAAAATTATAAATTACGAATCTGTTCCTACCGAAGTAGACTGAATTTCTCTTTCACTTGATAATCCCAAGCAAACGGATAGTATGTATGACTGCATCGAGGTTGAGGGTTAAGTGCCACTGGTACACAGAGACTGCCCAGAATTGGGAATGGCCAAGGTGAGAAGCACTCTGCCCCTCTCCTCACTCCTAGGCCCCATTGAAGTTTGAATGGAGCAGCATGAACCAAAGTTTTGTTGCTGCTGGGGAGAAGCCAAAGCATGGAGAGGAATATCACTACACTGGCCTGAAAGAACTCCTGCAAGCTGAGGGTGGAAAGAACAACAGAGACAAGCCTTCAGAACTCAGGTTCTACACAGAGTGTCTTAGTTGAATTTAGATGTCAGCTTGGCTTGGCCTAGAGTCATCTGAGAGGAGAGCCTTTATTGAAGAATTGCCTGGATCAGATTGGCCTGTAGGCATATCTGTGGGTATTGTCTTAATTATTAATTGATGTAGCAGGACCTGGACCATTTTGGGTGATACCATCCCTAGGCAGGTAGTTCTGGGTTTTGATGGGGAAAGTCCTTCTGTGTATATGTTTGTCTTATTGGTTGATAAATAAAGCACTGTTGGCCAATAGGAAAGCAAGATAGGTGGGGCTAGGAGTCGAGGAGGATTCTGGGAAATTTAGTAGAGACAGAAGTCACCAGATGATCCTGGGAAGAGAATGCATGCCTCCAGCATCCTTGATAAGATAAGTCTTTATAAAATATATAGATTAACAGTTATTGTTGATACTTAGGACAGAGCTAGTAAATGAGAAATCCTAGTTATTAGTCAACAGCATTAGATTAGTCAACTAATCATAAGATTCTGTGTGTTATTTGGGGGCCCTAACATGGTGGCGGAACTCAGGTGGTTGGCAGAAAGAGTTATCATTACAGGGTTTTATAGCCAAGCATAAACCTGCAAACAATCCAGAAAGCATGCTTTCCCTTGTTTCTGCTTCAAGTTCCTGAGTGACCTGCGCCCTAAACACTTTCTGTGTTATGCTGTGGCCCAGAAGGTAAGCCAAATAAACCCTTTCCTTCCCTACATTGCCTTTAGTCTGTCTTTTACCACAACAGCAGAGATCAAGTACACAAAGCATGGGGTGTGGGACATGGGAGGGAGAGGGAACTTGGATTGATATGTAAAATAAGATTGTTTCTAATTTGAAAAAAAGAAGAACACCAAGCATGTCATCGTAACAGGGTATTGCTGAAGGTACCTGAAGCTTATGAAGTCTTAAAGTGACAAAATCAAACCCTCGTCAGTCTCCCACTGGGTAAAAACACTACTTATCTTGGGTTCCATTCCTTTCCAACAGGATGCCTTGTATTCTGAAAATACTTATGAGCTACGCACAAACTAAAATCTTATTGACCCAGATGCTACAATGAGAAGATCATTACTCATGACAATTACAAATAATATATCTAACAATCAAAAGCTATAGCACAAAGCCAGTGAGGTGTGGGTAAGCATGCTTGCCACCAATTCCAACAACTTGAGTTGGATACCTAGCAAGCACATGGTAAGAGCAAACAAATTCCTGAAAGTTATCCTTTGACCCCTCACATGGGCATTTCCATGAACTCACCCACCTACCCAACAAACAAATACAAATAGATAAGTAAATGAACAAATACTTTTTAAATTGTGGGCAATATAGAAGGATCTATCACACATGTAAGTAGAGTCTCAGTAGAAATGAGAATAGATTAAATATTTGCATGATATCTTACTAGAGCTAAGAGTTTTCAAAAGTCATGAAAGACAATGAAACACAGATCAAAGTCACAGAGTTCCAAGCTGAATGAGTATGAAGGCAATAAGCAGCCACCCTCCCCAGTCTCAGCACAGTAGAACTGATGACAACCAAAGATAGAAAGAAAGATCTTTAAACATACTGGGTGAGCGGGCACACTAAATACAGAGGGGAAGTCTTAGATGGGACTGCAGCCAATTTCTTAGCAGAAACTGTGAAAGCTAAAGAGAGTGACAACTTCAAAGTATGTAAAGAAAAAAAACCTGTTAACCTAGAATACTACACATAAAGAAAATGTCTTTCAAAAATGAAGGCAAAACCCAAATATGGCAGCAATCAAAAGCTTAATTCACTGCCAACAAAGCTGCCCTACAAAAAAAAAAAATTGTTGAAGGAGCTCTTTGGGCAAAATGAATATGATCCAAGCAGAAATAAGGATCTGCACAAGATAGAAAGTTTCAGAAATGGTAAAAAGAATGATAAATAAAAAGCATTCTTATTTTTAATCTCCACGAACTATAATTCACTATCTGAAGTATGCTTTCTCAATGTGGGTAACACTGTCCCCAAGGGGAGCTAACGTCGGATTTCTGGAATCCAGTTTAGAATATTAATTGTTGCTATGATCATTAAGGCCTCCTGAAGGCAAGAGTAGTACATAAACAGAAATAAAATTTATCCATAGCATTAGGATTTCATGGGATGACTGCAAACTGGAAATGGCACTGGGGGGCGGGGAATGATAGAGAAATAAGGTTTAAAGCATGTGTTAAAGCAATAATAGTGACGGTGGATTGCGGGATTTATAGTGTGCACATAAATAAACTATATGACAGCAAAAATGGACAATTAAAGGAAGGAAGCAGGAGAATATTCTTGTAAAGTGCTGAGTATGAAGGAAGCAAAGGTGTATATTTGAAAGTAGAGTGTAATACATTAAAAACGTTTTTGTAAACTCTAGAGAATAACTAAAATATCTTAATGTTATATCTAACTATGAACCATTATTGGAGATAAAATGGAATAATAAAATAAAATAAAATAAAAATTGAAAAACTCAGGAACAAAGAGGAAACAAATAATAAAATTATAGATTTAAAGTATAAATATATTAAGGATTATATTAAGTGTTAATGGCCTAAATAGCTCAAAAGGCTGAGATTGTGAAATTAGAAAAGAAAGTAGGGCTGGAGAGATGGCTCAGTTGTTAAAGGCTAGGCTCACAACCCAAATACAAAATAAAGTAAAACTCAGCTATATGTTTTTTACCAGAAAGACAATTTAAATAGAAAGACATATTAGGGTATAAAAAATGTGTGAGTGTATCATTACTCATTTTAAAAAGCAAAGACCAGGTAGACTTCAAAACAAAGACTAACCAGAATACAGGAGAAGCCTAAATGATGATCATATCACCAAAATCAAATAAACATAAATGTCTGTGTGCATTTTCAAAATGCATGCAGTAAAAATTGATAAAAAATTAAAGGATAACAAACAAGTTTTCAAATAGAAATTACAGCTGCTCCTCAACTTACAATTAAGTCGTACCTACACACATTTCAAAACATTATAAGCTGGAAATACATTCAATACACAACCAACTGAGTATCATAGTTTAACAGTGTGTTTCTTCATGGGATATCATTGTTTGCCTTCATGATTGCTTGGTTTCTATGAGTTATGCTTGCTGCCACCACCACCCCCCATTGCAAAATATAGATTAGTTAGAAGAAGACCACAGTATAGTTTATATTGAACTCATGTTGCTTTCACAGCATCATGACCTCAAAAAAAAAATCATTAAGTCAAATCAGAGGTCATATAGAGTGACACCCATATCCCTGTTTTAATTGAGAAGACAAGTAGCCATAAAGTCATGAAGAGAGTAAAGACAGCCTAAACCAAGCCAGCCTAATTTACATTTATAGAATTTTCTACCAAATAACAACAGATTTTTATTCTTTTCGATACTCAGTTATGAAATTAGGCCATATTCTTAGCCTTAAAATGAATTTAACAAATGTGAATGCTTGAAATAATAAATATTTTGTTCCATGACCACAGCTAAATTAAACTAAAGACTGACACCAGAGTGATATCTGGGGGAAAATCCCCAAATATTTGAAAATTAAACAATATTTTTCTAAACAACTCATGGATCAAAGAAGGAATCACAGGAAATATTGGAAAATATTTCAACCAAGTGAAAAGAAAATACAACACATCAAACTTTGCGTGGTGCTGTTAAAGCCATGCATGGAGGGTAATCTAAAACATTAGATACTTGAATTAAAAACACAACATTTAGTTGGTAATCTGAGCCTCTCCTTCAACTAGAAAAACAAGGGCAAATTCAACACAAAAGCAAGCAGAGGAAGGAAGTGGAGATGAACCCATAAACCAATAACTGTAAGTTACCAACCAATCCAATTTCTTTTCTTAATTGTGGAAGTCAAACAGATGTTCAGGAACTGCATCCTGTCTATGACATGTCTGTCATTACCTTCAGGGACACAATGGGGACATAGAACATAGACTCTGGAACAGCAAGGGCTGCATAGGAATGTTGCTTCTGCTGTTCTCTGAGACGCTTTTTTTTTTTTTTTAGATTTTTTTATCCTATTTCAAATTTTGTTTAGTATGAAAATTAGATGATCCATGTTTATGAGAACATAGTAAATAAATAAATAAAGGTTAATGGTTACCGATTATGTCACTCTGGATTAACAGGAAGAACTGCTCATCACACATCATGACTGTGAGGGTTAATGCAGGCTACATAAAGAGTGAGATGTCTGCATGAAGATATTCAACACAGGATATCTATCTAGAATATACAAAGGACTCCTGCCTGTCAGTAGGATATAGACATATAACCCAACCAAAAAAGAAAATGGGCAAAAGACTTGAGTATAACATTGAATAGAACAACCAGTTGACCAATAAATATGAAAGATACTCAATTTACTTAATTCCCTGAAAAATGCCAGTGGGGTGAAGTCCACAGAGCAGCCTCTGTTTCCTGCCCATCAGCATGAAGGATGACAGGAAGAATCTCTGATTTTCAGTTCTGACCTTAGAAAAAGTGTTTAGGACATTGAAATGGCAGTTCGATTTGTATGGTGTTTGCCGTGCAAACATGGAGTCCCGAGTTTAAGTCTCAAAAACTCACATTTTAAAAAGTTCAAAACTCTGGTGCACATTTATAGTGCCAACACCAGGGCTGTGGAGACAGGCAGGTCCCAGGAACTGGCTGTCTTGATGATTTGAGGCCAAGTAAAAGACCCTGTCTCAAAATACAAGATGAGGGCACCAAAGGAATGACTGCTAAGGTTGACCTCTGTCCTCCATATGCATGGGTTTATATGTGCCAGGGATCCACACACACGAGAACAATAAAAGAAATCTGTCAGGCTTTTCCATGCCCTCCAGAGACACATCTTAAAGGCAGACACTTGGTATACTTAGCTACATTGTGAGCAGGTGCCAGAAGAGACCTGCTTTCATTCAAGTCTACAATTGATTCTCAGGAAACGGCTAGAGATTTTCAGCCACAGAAGAAGTCAGGCAAGACAACAAAAACCCCTTCCTGGTGAGACTCAGAGATGGGACCAACACCTCTTACATTCCAATTGTAAACGTCCTCTTTATCTACCCTCCGTTCTTTGAGATAATTTAAGTGGACTGTGTATAAAACAGCTCAGGTTTGCTCAATAGCCTCTGTTTTAGACTAAATATGAGCTCCATCCCCTGAAAGTTCATGGTTTTAATGTGTGGTCCCCAGTAGGTAGTGAAACTTAGGGGTAAAGTCTACTTGAAAGAAATAGGTCACTTGGGGTGGGTTCTTGGGGGTGTATTATTCCTGGCCATCTCCTGTCTTTCTCTTTGTTTCCTGATCAGCTGTGAAGAGCACAGTTCTCCACATGTTCCTGCCACTATGATATTCTGCCCAAGTATACAGGGCCACACAACTATTTACAGAGCCCTCTGAAACAGGGAGTTGAAATGAAGTCTTACTCTCTGAAGTTGTTTTGGTCAGATATTTTTTTCCCTAGTAGTTTCTTTGGGATGACTCACAAGGCAAGGTCAGAATGGTATACTTCCCCTCAAGGATGCTCCTGTTACCTGTTTCTAGCTGCAGGGGAAAATGAACTGCTCTTTTGGAGGGAAGAGGGGAGAAAGCCTCCCTCTCAGAGGCTGTGGTGTGAGACTCTCCCTGTCTGGGCCTTGGAGTTCTAAGCCTGTCTCATCTTTACTACCCATAGGCAATGTGGGAATGCCTCTGGATAGCCCATTCCAGCTGATTCAGGTCCACTGATTCTTGAGAGACTGGGTGCACATGACTCTGTATGTGGACAGTGGAGAGGATAGTCTTGTAGGCCTGTGGATGCACACACTTCCCTCTGCCATCTGACTCAGCTACCTGGACTTGGGTGGCACTTGAGCATTGTGTTGTATTCTGAGCTTCTCTAAAGGACCTGAGGTTTTCTTTTACTTTTTAGAAAATAAATGTGTGAAATAATTGGTTTCATTATGACATCTTCATATATACATCGTGTGTGTGTGTGTGTGTGTGTGTGTGTGTGTGTGTGTGTGTGTGTGTGTACATATAATACATAAATTACTCTCCTTATACCCAAACCTCATTACCCTTTCTTGTTCTACCCTGCTCCTCTCATTCCCCCTTCTTTTTTCTAATAGTATCCCTTCTACTTTTGTGTCATTCATGTATCAGAGAGAGAGAGAAAGAGACAGACAGACAGACAGACAGACAGACAGACAGACAGATAGACAGTGGGAAAAATCTAGGTTCTTCTTGTGAAATAAAATGTGGTATTTGTCTCTCTAAGTCTGGCTTGTTTTCTATTTCCAACCATGTTCTTGCAATAACATATACCACATTTTCCTTATCCATTATCTTATCAATGAACACTTAAGTTGGTTCTTTATCTTGGCTGTTATAAATAGTTTCAGAATAAATGTAGATATGCAGGTATCTATGTTATATTCTGACTTAGATTTCTTTGAGTATATACTTGAGTGGTATAACTGGGTCATACAGTTCTAATTTTAGTCTCTTGAGGAGCCTCTATATTGGTTTCTATACCCTGGTCACAGCTAGGGTAAAATGACCTCCCTGCCTCTTCCCTTTCCTTGTGATGTCTTTTTGGATAGACCTGGGAGAATTCCTTCACACTTCTGTCAAATGGGTTGTTCCTCTTCCTAAGATAATTTTCTTACTTTTTCTCATGCAAAATAAAACAACCCAGAATTGTTTTCCTGACCTATAAGAACCCATTTGATCTGGACCTCTTCTTTGGCTCTGGTCCTGACAAATGGGGCTCCAAACTACTCCTTAAACATACTACAATTGTTCCCACCTTGGGGGCTTGGCCATGGTTTTTCCCGTTGCTTGAACACCCTTTCTCTCACCTCCTCTCCTTATTTCCTCACTTCCTATGGCCAGCAAATCACTTCACGCAGCCCTGTGCCCTCAGCCCATCCCAACGGTACTGAGCTCTCTCCTAGTGTGTCTCACTACCCTACCCTCTTTTCTCCATTTCTGCTTCAATCCCTCTCCAATGCCAAGATGGAAGTGGAGACCTCCTGTCCTTTAGTGCCAAGGATATGCCTGACACATCACAGGAGGACAACATTTGTTTAATGGATGGCCAACTTGTCTCACACAAAGAAAGATGGGGGGAGATAATGGGGGAGAAAGAAGAGAGGGTCATAAGGAGTTACCTATCTGAACTCTGCTCTGTGTAAGTGAAGGCAGCTCAGAGAAACCGAAGATCACGTATAAGGCAACTCGGCTAACAAAGGAAGAGTCCAGCCAGTTCCCAATTCAAGGTCACCTGACTTCAACCTGTCCTCCACCTATGGCAGGAGTCTTCAAGATGACAGAGGAGATGTTAAGGTAGCCTTGCACCTCCAAGATCAAACACCATTATCATCTATTTTCCATTTTAATAGAAAAAGACTGGAATGAACACTAAGGATTGTCTAAAATGAAATTCTCCATCCCATAGTTTATAAAACCCTTTGATTTCCAAAGGAGGATTTATATCATACAAAGCAGTGGTGGTATCAGTTCCAATTTCTATTTGTAAAAAGTCAATAAATACAGCAGGTCTTTCAGCATTTTCTGTTTGAGTGAACAGCATGAGCTTCCAAAAGCACGTCAAGTGGTGATTAGAGACACATGCTCGTGCCCAGTCCGTGACCACTTATCGCCTGGTGGTTTTGGCCATTTTACACTGTTTTTATTCTCATTCTTAAATATTGCTTACTTTGTATCCAGGGAAAAAATCTTTAAATAAAGATAGAGGCATAAGGAACACTGATGGCGAGATACAGCATTTAAGTGCAGAATGTAGAAATGGTGAGAACCCAATCTGCAAACTGGCCCGACGAGGCACTCACACAGACCCACATGTGCTGCTCCAGTTTAGATCTGAAGCGGTCCCCTCATGGTTCAGGCACTGAATTTGTCATCTCCAGCCCATGGTACTATTAGGGGCTGTAAGAGGGGAAGTCTAGGTGGTGGTCTTTGGGACACTGGGGGATGGTGTGCCCTGGAATGAGACTGTGGGGTCTCCATCTCCTTCTTTTCTCTTTATAATAAGCTGGCTGTCTTAGAGTTTGGTCATTGCAATAGAAAGCTAACTAATACTCAAATGTAGCTCAACAAAATGATTACACTGTATAGAAAGGCATCTCCATGTCTAAAACACAATGCTTAAAATGAAGGGAGCTAGTATGACAGCTGGACCCAGTCAGCTGATAAGTTATGGGAAGCTAAACACTGACTCCAAACACCAGAGAACTCACCAAGAAGTCCTTGCAACAGTAACCTAAACCCTTTTCTTTTGTGCATCATCTGAAGAATGAATGGTAACTACTTAGATAAATCAGCTGAACTCAAAAGACAAACATGCCAAATTTCAGTTTTAAAAAGTGGGGCTTTGGGGACTGGAGAGATGTCTCAGTGGTTAAGAGCAATGACTGTTTTTCCAAAGGTCCTGGGTTCAATTCCCAGCACCCACAAGGCAACTCACAACTGTCAATAACCACAAGATCTGACACACTCACACAGACATACATGTAGGCACAACACCAATGCACATAAAATAAAAGTAAGAAATTTTTTAAAGTGGGACATTTGATCAGATTATAGTAGTAGGCATAAACTCCCTCTCATGGAACAGACCACAAGACCAATTAGAGATCAGCTGGTTATCCTCATAATTATAATGCCACTATTGCATCAGTGCCTAGCAGGGCAGTCTTATAGCATTCAGGCTCTACCACTGAGTAAGACCACTGCTGTCTTTTCTTTCCCATCAGCCTACTACACAGCATAAATGCCAGTCAATAGGGAGGAAGTTTCCTTGTAGGTCTGAGATTGATTTCTCTATGTTCTGAAGGCAATATGTAAGGTGGCTTCAGCGACAGTTATTTCCATCCAGTTATATAGCACATAACCTGCTGTTGATATTTTGCCAAATGATCTTTTCAAATAGCCTACTAAATGTTTATATAGGACTCTCAGCTACTTCTCTAGAACCATGTCTGCCTGCACACCACCATGTAGCACCATGGTGATAATGGACTAAACCTCTGAACTATATATAAGCCACCCCAATTAAATGTTTTCCTTTATAAGAGTTGCCATGGTCATGATGTCTCTTCAAAGCAATAGAAACCCTAACTAAAACAGAAGTTGGTTACCAGGGACTGGGGTATTGCTGTGATAGGCATGGCCATACTTTGTTTGAAGGAATAGACTTTGGGAGGTGGATTAGAAAAGCAGCTGAATGCTTTAAGTGCTGCTTAATGGGCCATACTTATAGGACTATGAATCAAATGGTTTCAGAAGAGAAGATCTATCTGGCCTATAGATCATTCTTGTGATATTTCAGTGAAGAATGTGGCTGCTTTTTACCCTTGTCTGAAAAGTCTGCCTGAGGCTAAAGTGGAGAGCTTTAGATTATTCCCAATGGCAGAGGGAATCTCAAAATAGCCTAGTACAGACTCTGTTGTGTGGTTATTAGTCTGAGCAAATAAAAATACAAAATGCACAGATTGATAAAATGGGCACAAGCAAGTGAAATAGAGCTAAAGCCTGAATTCAAGGAAATAAACAGATTAAGAAATGGAATAAAGGGAGTGGTGACCTCAGGGCAAGACCCCCACCCAGCTAGATTTCCACCTTGTGAAAAGGGATTAAATTGAAATTTAGATCTGGGTGTGGTGATACATATCCTTAATCTCAGCACTCTTGAGGCAGAGGTTGACAGATCTCTGAGTTTGAGACCAGCCTGGTCTCCAGAGCAAGTTCTAGAACAGCCAAGTTTAAGCAGTGAAGGAAAAAAGGTGGTGAAGATGGAATTGAAGAAGGGGACCATGTTCTAGTCCCAGAAAACAGCAGAATTTGGCAAGTTCAGCTATGTAGTTCTGGAGTTAAGGATACAAAAAGGGGGTTATGGATTTTGCCTCCACAACTAAAGTAAGCCACTGAGGCCAGGCATGTTGCAGGAGCATCCCTGAATGGAGACCTAGAGAGGCCATTGCATGAAGCTGTGAAGTTGAAGCCTGAATTGCCCCAGAGATCCCAAGATATTGGAGATTCCAGAGCTGTGGGTTACTTGCTGAGGAGGGCTGCTAACAGGGAGTGGAACCAGCCCAAGAGAAAGAAGTATGTTGTCATCAACAAAGCTGAAAAGGGTTGGAGTTCTGAAGAGCATCTTGACATCAGACATGGAGATGTAGAGTTTGGAGTTTGCCCAGCTGGATTTTGGTCTTGCTTTGGTCCAGTATTTTCTCACTATGCTCCCTTCCCTACATTTTGGAATGGTAATGTATATTCTATGCCATTATATGTTGGAAGTATGTGATCTGCTTTTTTATTTTGATTTTACAGGGGATTACAGTTAAGACATTGCATGAATCTCAGAAGAGACTTTGAACTTTGGAGTTTAAAACATTTTTGAGACTGTTATAGACTATGGTGACCTTTGAAGTTGGTATTTTTGCATTATGATATGGCTACAAGCCTTTGGGGGTCAGGGGGTGGAAGGTGGTGGTTTGAAAGACAATGGCCCCCAAAAGGAGTGGCACTATTAGGAGATGTGGCCTTATTGGAGGAAGTGTGAAGGTGGGCTTTGAGGTCTCAGATGTGTGCAAGCAATGCTCAGTGAGACAATCACTTCCTGTTGCCTTTGGAGCAAGACGTAGAATTCTCCAGCCCCATGCTGGCCTGCATTCTGCCATACTCCCAGCTTCCACGCTCCCTACTGTGATTATAATGGATTCTAAAACTGGAAGTGTCCACCACAATTAAATATTTTCCTTTGTAAGAGTTGTTGTGGTCACGGTGTCTCTTCATAGCAATAGAAACCCTAACTAAGATATCTTGCCTCCACCCAAGTTCACGGAACATCGTTGGAGAAGAGGAAAAAGGAATGTAAAATCCAGAGGATTCAGAAGAAAATGCAAAATTCAGCATGCCAGGTCCATGGCACTCATGAACTCACAGTAGCTGAGACTCCCTACACAAGATGAAGCCATGCAAAATTCCAGCATGGATGAGGAAAGAGTCACAAGGCCCTTGAAGTTAACAGCTTATGGGAGAAGGAGAATCATTCTTCACTGTGGTGTGGCTACTGGCAGGTTGGCCATACTCTAATGTATAGCACCGCAGCCACCCACATATGGTCAGTACTAGTTGTGCTTTGTTTAAGAAGAGAACGGTATTTCATTGGAATGAGACTGTGTCATTGGTATCTGGGGAAGTTAGATGGGTAAATGGGGGGAGGGCAGATACGATCTTATTTCACTAGATACACATAAAATTCTCAAAAAACTAAATTAAAATAAAACAAAATTAGATGAACAAACCATTTGATTATCTAAAAAGTGGGCCATTTTGTCTACTTTCATGGTGTTGATATGATAGTAAATTTGAATCTCTGTTTATAGACATCACTCTTCAAACCAAAGATGGCATGCCCTGGTATTTAAAAATGTATTTGTTAGAAAATCTTGAGTTTTTTCTTATATAATTTAATGTGAGAATATAAACATCATGTGCCACATTTGCTTAAAAATGGATACACTTGTCTTTATGGAATGGGTTTTATATAAGAATGTAAATGAATTTTATCATGTAATATCCAAATATATAACATTTCTACTTAAAGTCATATCTTCATGGTATTCACACAATGTCAGAGGAATTATCCTCTCTTTGGAAGTGAGGTCAATGGGAATCAATCTTTGGAAGTGAGGTCAATGGGGATCAATTCTCCACCTTATTGTACCTTCTGTGTGCCACAGAGCCTCACACCCACAGGCTGTGCCAAGTGGCCCTCTTGACTCTTCAACTTTTCTTTTGGTCAAGAGTCTTCAGCAGGAATCAGACAGCAAGGCGTTGATCTTTGCCAGCTCTCTAGTTGCCCATCAAGGGTCATCTTAATGGCTTCAGCATGGTTCCCTCTGGATTCTGTATGCTTCCCTCCTCCCGCCACCTGAGAATCGGGGTGCTAACCATCCCCTCCTATTGCTGATTTCCAGAGCACACTTTCCACCCTTTGTTGGTTTCCACTGTCCTCGGTTATCCTTATGGTTATGTCACCCTAATAACATAGTTCAAATATCAACACACACAAAAAGTTGTGAATGGTCTCTTCTACAGAATAGAGGAATGGAGCTAAGGGATATTACAACAGCTGTAAAAAAATCAAACAGAATCTTGGGATATATATATATATATATATATATATATATATATATATATATTCCTTGGCATATGGTAAATAGTCAGAAACATTAGCCTCCAACACCACAACACCACTGTTATAACATCAGCAGCAGCAGTTAATTAAAACTGGGAAACAGGTTTTAAAATTCAAAGTCCTTTAACATCAGGATCCAAAACTTAACCCCTATTTCGTAGATGGAGATATCAAAGCTGAGTACAATTCTATCCAAGACAGGGTTACTGCCCCTTAGAGAAGGAATCAAAAAAGGCAGCAAGGTTTATGCCTTAGTGAACATGACATCAATTGCAAAGGCCCTCACAGCCTGGCTGGGTGCTTGCTCAGGAAACAACCTGCACAGTAGTTTTCCATTGGCCAGGTTCAAATTCCCCAGCTTATTAGTGCCTCTGTCCAACAAAAGGACCCTGTCTTCTTGAACAAAATAGCATGTAAATAAAACACACTTTGGAAACTCTCAGGCAGAGGACTCCAGCATAACTCTATGAGATCCTCACGCTCCATTTTTCTAAGGGGAAGCTGTCCAGGTGCTACAGTCAGCCTGGTCTACAGGTAAGTTCCAGGCCAACAAGTGCTATACAGTGAGACCCTGTCTTGAAAATAAATAAATAAAAAGACAAACCCAGTCTTAAAGAAGCTAAATCTTTTTCTGAAGACTGAACTTCCAGCTATCTGCCCGTCTTGGTTTCCAGCCATAGACTATCTATCTATTTTCAGTTCCTTTTATCCCCAATGTTACCCTATTGTTCTGCCAATTCCAAACTCTTTTTTTCTTTCATTGCTCCTTTTGACCATCCCCCCAACTGCCTACTTGACCACTAGAACAACATTAATGAATCAGAGGATGGGAATGATTGGAAGAGCGGTGAAATGGATCCCATATGACAGGAACATCTTCCAAATCTCATCTTAACCCAAAAGGTCATGTATGCTCACATGAGTCATGTTAAAAATCACAGAAGAATGAAAGTGGGGCACTTCCAAGTTGTCCAAGTTGTTTTTCTAAGTAGTAAGATACATTTCCCTGTGCGTCACAGATATTTTTCCTTTGGGAGTTTTTCAGAATAGGCTTCTCGCTATAATCTGCCTGGTGACCCCGATATGCTGCCAAGACCGTGAACTTCTTTTCTCGGAAGTCCCACACCTAAACCATAGGCTTTGATGAGACAACCAGAAAACAAAGCGATGCATGGGGGAACTAGGCCGAACACTTCAAAAGCAGTTTTAAACACTGTCAAAACTACAGGCCACCTTATACACCCTGACTACAATCAAAGATGCTTACGGGAGTCTACCAAAAAACCTCTCTACATCTCAACACCTACCTCCAACTCAGTCGGTCCTTCCTCTGAATACATATTTGGTCAGTATACCTGTGTCTTCAAACCTCACCTGCCATGTTCTTGAATTGACTTTCTTCACGTTATTTTATCATGACTGTTAATAGTACTGAAAATTTTCATAGTACTGTGTAGTTGGCAAAAATCCCTTCATATACCAAACATATGCAATTTTGTAAGCCTCTCTTTGGGAAAAACAAATGAAGGTCATGAGTATTCAACAAGTGGCCCACACCAAGCAGCTATGATGGAGGGCAACTGGAATTTCTCCCATATTTTCAACCTCATCACGGTGGGCTCGTTAAACTCAACAGTCCTCTTGCTAGTTAGATGTTTCCCTTTTGTCTTCCCAGCCCTACTCCAAGTACATATCTATGCATCTTTTGCTCCCTTCACAGACATTGCACGGGGACTCTGCCCATTCCCAGTTACTGTTGAGGGCACACAGGAGTAAACAGCTGCTGAGCGGAGTTGGGATAAGTAGAAGATGCTTGGGCAGAGTCATTGCAAGGACTGTCAGGGATACAGCCGTTTGAAAGCCCCAGATTCCTCACCAAGCTTGTGGTTTTGTAGAATGTGTATGTGAGTAACCTTGACTTCCAGGAGCTAATGCCCAGCATGCTTTAACTTCAAAGGCCGGAAGGTGAAAGCAACTTTGATCTCATGTATAATCTGAGCCCCAGTACTTCAGCTTGGCAATAGAACTTTAACATACCTGAACCGAAGCTTTAAATCCAACTCTGCCTGCTTTCAGACAATGGCACAGCTCCTAAAGC
The DNA here is from genome assembly GCF_003668045.3 of Cricetulus griseus. Lineage (NCBI taxonomy): Eukaryota > Metazoa > Chordata > Mammalia > Rodentia > Cricetidae > Cricetulus > Cricetulus griseus. The sequence goes on from NC_048601.1 coordinate 20,611,752, forward strand.
ACAGAGCAAGGCCACACTGGGCAGACTACTTCACAAGGGGAGGGGAAGTCCCCGAATTTGTCAGCCTCATAAAGCTCAATTCCAAGATTATAGGAGAAAGTTCTTTCAGAACCCCAGGGCACATGACAGCTTGTATGTACACACATGGAATATAAACATCTCTTCATAGGAATTGAGAGGGAAGAAAAGCAGTGGCTTAACTTTAGATAAATGCAGAAACTGGCAGGAGATTGAAGGAGAGTAAAAGAACATTGGTCCTGACAGGCAAGATGTACCCATTGGTCCAACGGTGCCATGATTATGATGAGGGTAACTAACCACATTCTGATTGGATTTAAGACCAGCTGCATGGGAACCCACGCTTGGTGCTGTAAACCTTGTCAAGAGTTTGCAGCCAAGGAGGTCATAAGTCATAGAGGAGAACCTACTGTGTTATTGATTTGTTAAATGGACACATTAGTAAATTGCCTGCTAGATATTCAGGTTTATACCCATAGATTAGTGGTGCTCTTAGCCTTCATCTTATAGTTGCAGGCAGAACCTAATGCAGACACACATAGCTGGTCAAAGTGCAAGAATAAATGATGGTGGAATGCATTTGGCCCTAAATGAGACATCTGTATCATCCCCTCCAAGATACAGAGAACATCACCAAAGCAGAAAGAATGTAAAAGCCAGAGGATAAGGAGGTGTGCTGCAAAAAGACATCTTCTAGACATGGCACAGTCATTGCACTCATAAATTCATGTGTAACATGGTCACTTGCACAAGACCTACACAAGATTGGGCCTACTCCATCACAGATAAGGGGCTCATGAGGACCCACATCTGCCCAGGAGATAATGGTATTAAATAGTGGCTGGTTGGGGGTGCGGGGGGAGGGAAGGGGCGGGCAAGACATTATCATCAGTGGTGTAGTACTGAAAACTAGTCCATGCTTTTCAAATAACCTCCCATTCCATGCATGCCATGATAAATTCAGTGGGTCACACCCTCCACCCGAAGCAAAAGACAAGAAAGTAAGTAAGAGGCTTCATGAGAAGGAGTCTGTAGAGGACTTTATTAAAGTTTTTAAAAAGGTGTTTCTTTCACTTTTTGTAGTGAGAAACTCACGGGCCTCATTAATTGTACCCTGAGATAATAATGTTCGCCAAGAGTCTACAACACTGTACTCCATAAAGAATAATAGAACCACAGGGAACCAGCAATCAAACAGCTTCACGGATGCTCCAGTGAGAAGTGCAGACCCAATGCTTATCCTTTGCCTCATTTGAGAATGCAGAGAAGACAGTGTTTGGGGGTCAACAGTGGCAAGAAACTGGCAAAAGATAAGAGTTACCAGATCCCCTTCACGGCAAGCAGCATAGGCTGAAGGAATGAAGGGACCACAGTTATGTTAGTAAGCATTGTTCTTAAGACACCTACATTTTCTTTCCATAAACAACAATCTTATTATTTCAGGACAAGTGCATTAAATTAGATTCCACATCCCCACCCCCATCTCTTTCTCATTATGTCAGAAAAACATACGGATTTCAAAAACGAAAAGGGGAAAAAGAAAAAAAGAACAGCCAAGGACCAGACTGCGTAGTATGGTTTTAGGCAATCTTGGAACACGATAGGAAAATCACTGTAGTTGGCCCACCAGTCCAAATGGCAGTGGCACCCAGCCCTGTCATTGATGTTCACAGCCAGGAAAGTTAATTACAAATTAGGTGGGAGCAGACATTTAGTTTGCCAGAGGGGACTGAAAAGGAATGGCCCCCAAATGTCAAGCACTCTGATGGGTGAGGTGATGCGTCATTCCCTAGAGTTTCAACATGATTGCGCAAGGGTGACTCCATCTCTGCCCTCAAGTTATCAAAGGGTTGGTGTCCAGCTGTTCTCCATCTCCACTCAAAATGGAACAGAACAGTTTCCATCAGACTGAAGGGAAGGCAATTCAGACATCAAAAGGAATACCCAGTGGTAATGCACCCCTTTAACAAAGCAAATTAATTCTGGGACCATAAACCAATCTAGCCACCAATATTTTTGTTGCCTATGCAAATGTGACTGACATTAGATGTCAGAGGCTAAGCCGGATCATCTACAAATATTGCCTCTAATCTTAACAACAGCATGGCAAAATGGGTACTGCTAACTCCATTGTGTAGATTACAATTGAGACATAGAGACATTAAATGAGTTTCATAAACTTAGGAAATGGTGGAAGTCACGTTTAAACCCAAGTGTATCCAATTTCATTTTTTTAAAAAATTCTCCTTGATTTCAGCCAAGAGCTAGAGGGGATACTTGGTTCCTGCCCACAGCAACTAGCACATCATTTTACATTTAATCACGGTTGAATGAACAAATAAATGAACACAAATAAATGAAGAACAAATGACTGGTTCTGCCTCCGATGTTCTTATCCCATATTTCATCAATTTAAATATGTACTTTAGACCACATCTTAACATCTCCAAAATCAGAAGACAATTACAGTAGATGCCCTGGCATGATGTAGATGGCAGCATTCTCTTTATAAAATATTACACAGTACCAAATATGGTGCATGTCATAGCCCATCAAGTTGAAAGAAAAACATTCAGTGCCCAGAGAAGTCTGAAAGCAGTGAGATCGTTTTTATATTTAAAGGAGGGCAGGGGTAGAAAACGGTTGTTTTCAGCATCTCTCTCAGAGAAGTCTGAATTTCTTAAAGGTAGAGAACCTAATCTTTTTTATATGGTTTGGTTTTAGTTCCCAAACTCCCAGTTCCAATTTATTCGAGAAAGAATGGTGGCATCCCCATCCCATGTGACAATATTAAATAGGAAAGGAACACCAATGCCCCTCCTACGTCCCCTCAGCATTTCTGCCCAGAGGCAGAGTTTAATTCCATAACCTTCAGAGACTACTCTAGATTCAGAATTTTGCCTGAATGTGACATGTGATTACAAATCTGGTCATAAAAAGTCAAGGGCTCCCTTGATAATATTTTTTTCTTGCTCCTGTCTCTCTAGAAAAGCTCCCTGCCCACACTTTCACATCTTAATCATGCCTGATCATTTCACAGCACAAGCAAACATGGCCATGGCTCAATGGTTAAAAGCACTGGCTACTCTTGCAGAAGACTTACGTTTGGTTCCCAGGACCCACATAGTGGTTCCCAACCATCTGCAACTCCAGTTTCAGGGGACCCAGTACCCTCTTTTGACCTCCACAGGCATCAGGCACCAGGCACACACGTGGTTCCCATACATATACACATACAAAACTCATTTGTATAAAAGAAAAATATATCTGTCTTTTTCTTTAAGTAAGTAAACATCTCCCACCTTCAATTTAAATTGCCTGAAACACTAAACTTCCTTTGGAAATATTCCATGGTTTGAGAAATCAAGACAAAACCTTTAATAAAGTTTCCCTCCTGCCTTTTTTTCTTCAAAATACTACCCAGGAGTAGAATAATCTGAAAATGATTAGGCTACACTCAAAGCAATGGGTAAAAATCTGACTTGGAACAGGGTGTCACACACTCAGAGACTCTCTCTGGAAATGACTTAGTAAACTTGAAGGGAATCAGTGTCTTCACTATGGAGGACTCTTGCAGATGCACCACAACCCAGTGACCAGAACCAATGTCACCACAGAGGAGACAGACCAATACTGGTCCCCTGCTGTGATCCCTACTGACACTGGAAGATGTGAATCCATTCACATGGGAACAGCAGACAAACCCAAACCAAGCAACCATCTATAAAGAGATCCTTTATTCTTCACAAATGTCACTGTCACGCAAGGCAAAGAAAGGAATTCAGACGACAAGAGAATACTGCACGCCATGCCAGCTCCATGCTGTGTGTGATCATAAATTGACTTGGATTGAAAAAGTAAACTTTAATTCAAGACATTACTTGAGCAATCGAAATTCCAATGTGGATGGTAGAATAGTGAAGGTTGCACCATGCTTAAGGTGTAAGGAAATAACAAAATTTCCTAAGCTTTAGAAACTACACACTGAGGTATTTAGGAGTGCCCCGTCCTCTTATGTGGTTCAACATCAATATGCACACAACTCATATAGCATTAATATGCATTTGTCCTTATGGATTGACAGATGCCATATCAATAATATTCATATTTATCCAGAAGAGGAAATCTGACAAATTTGATCAACTCATGAATCTGGATGCTGATGTTGGGGAATTATTTGTAGTATTTTTGAGATATTTCTGTAAGCTTGAAATGGCTTCAAAATGAAGTAAAATAAAATAAGGATAAGCAGAAATGATTTCTCTTGTGTTACAGAAGTCATGTCAACATGTGCTAACATTAGGCAGTAGTGCTGTTTTATTTCCTAGGCTGGAAAGGCCACCATGGAAAGAAACAGCTTCCGTTGAGCACATCCAAGCTCTGAGCACACTCAGGCCTTCCCATGATCTCAGCATAAGTGAACAAAGTGAGAGTTGGAAATAATTATCTGAGCACAAAACAATTAGCACAATAACCACAGAGAGAAAGTTAATAGCCAGGGCTGTGACTACAGGACAACCCTGCACTTGTAAACATACCAGCCACGAAACTCAGCCAAACCCACTCTCTGCCCTCAGGAACTGCAAGTCTTTAATCAAAATTACAAAGCAGGGCATGCAGTAGGCTGAAAACGCTGGGAAGGAGACTAAAAATAAGGGTTGAGTTATCCCTGGAAACAACTCTGGATGGGAGAGAAGGAGCCAAGGTGACTGTTGCTAGAGTAGGTTGCACAGGAAGGCCAACCAGCATCCCTCCCTGGATGTCTTTAAAAGGGTACGCCATCTAGGATCATGTTACAACACCCACAATTTCCTTTCAAAGTATTTCACCACACAAACTGTGAGAATACTCTATTACTTCACTTGTGCTATGGGCTTGAGGAGTGATCAAGAAGGCCCAGGGTTAAGGAGAGGCTGGAAAGTCTGCAATCAGAGGCAGCCACTGAGCATCTCCCTGTCCTGAGCTATCAGCAATCAAAACTGCTATGGAGTCAGCAGTATAGCCCTGTCTAGCATTCATAAGGCCCTATGTTGTGGCCCTGCATCCAAACATTAGGGAATAAAGAAATAAAGAAGTAGTTAAAAATGTAATTAAGTAATACGCAGAATGTCAGAAATGGGTTTTTACTCACAAAACAGTGGCCCATTGTCCAACACGAGGAACATTAGAAATTACAGTATTCAAATGGACTCTCTGGACACCCTCCCTCCGTTGCTTACAAGTATCTGCACAGATCTCACCTTTGTCCTCAGGGATGATGTTTGAGGCTTAAGCACCAAATGAGCCTGTGCCTATCTGAATCTCTGTATTCTGTTTTCCTGACAGCTAATAGTAAGTGTGACCAAATGCTATGCTTAGAACTGAGATGTTTGCCTAGAATAAAACTTTTAAGCATGGAGATGGTGGAAAATATAAAAGAACAGCACACTGAGCGGGCTATACTACTACTTTTTTTCACACTTGTTGGTGTTTAGTTAGCCACTGTCACTTATTTCAGGGGCCAACAGCATTCATTGTCTGCAAAAGAGAATTATGGGCCCCTTTCTAGCTTTATAGTTTATCTCCACACTCATAGTCACATACATAATACATGCATACATACATACACATACATATGTATGTACATTCATACATACATGCATGCATATTAAAAGTTATGGCATATATATATGAGAGAAAGCATTGCAATATTTGTCTTTCTGAGTCGGGTTAATGTACTAACTTTCATAGCCATCGATATTCCTGCAAATTTCATTTTGCTTTACAGCTAACTGAATTTCAGTTTGTATAGCTAACACACATCATTAGCCACACATCTGTTGATGGATAAATAGGCTGGTTCTGTTTTCTTGTTACTGTCGATAGAGCAATAAGCATGGCTGTGAAGTACCTCTGTGGTAGGATATAGAGCCTTTGGGTGTGTGCCTGGGAGGGGCCTTGTTAGGTCATTTAGTGGATATAGATTAAGAAACTAGAAAAGTGACCATGGGAAGAGAAAAAAAGTGTGGAGGAAGAGAGAAGTCAAATGATAGAGCAAATGACACTAAAGTGGAAATGGGGTAACCAAGGGTGGAAAGGAGCCAGGGGAATGAGAATCAATAAAACAAGCTTGTTTGAAGATGCCATAATCAATTAATCAATCGAATTGTACATGACAAAACTTGTTCTTAAGTCAGATTTGAACAGGTGAATTGGGTGTGATTCTGCATAAATATGGGGCAACAGTTAAGGTGACCTGAGGGAAGGTCTTTTGTGAACATGTTCTAATTCGACTGTTGTCCAAAGATATAAGAAGTACGGTGCTGATTCTTTAAAGCCCATTTTGGACTTGCTTTATGGACTATAATAAGACTACGTTGGCAAAAAGTTCCATGTAACATAGAATGGTATATTTACTAGAGTTTGGATATGGTGTTGTATTCACAGCAATAAACACATTCGTATTTTTGTTCAAATCTACCATATCCCTAGCAGTTTTGTGTTACATCAGTTACCAAGAAAGCTGAAATCATCAAATATAAATGAATTTTCTATTTCTATGTCCTCTTTAGTCAAGATTTTCCCCATCTATTTTGAAGACCTGTTATTAAATATACACATATCAATTGGGTTGCAGAGATGGCTAAGTATGTAACATACTTGCTGTGCAAGCAAGATGACCTCAGTTTGGATCACTAGCAACCACATAAAAGTCAGGTATTTTGGCCCATGTCTGTAACCCTAGCATCAAGGGAATGGAGGCAGGTAGATCCTTGGGGCTTGGTGTCCTGTCAGTCTAGCCAAGACAATGAATGCCATATTCAGTGAGACCCTGTCTCAAAACAGTATGATGGCAAGTGATAGAGAAAGAGCTGAAGTCAATATCTAGCCTACACATGTACACTCATACTCATAAAACATTCACCCACCCATATATGCACACATACAAAAATACATACACAATTATGATGCTATGTTTTCATATTGAAATGATTTATCACTGTAAATATTACTGCTATCACTGATCCTATTCTTACAGTAAAACTGATCTAGTGGGATGTATAATAACAACTTTGCTTTATGTTTTTACATAGTATATATGTGTTCATTCTTTTATTTTTTAATATATTTGTCCCTTTATATTTAAGGTATTTCTTTAACAGGTAACATACAACTAGGTGGCATTTCTATTCAATTTGATGATTTCTACGTCTTAAAATTTTATGTTTAAGCCATTTATCCTTAGTATAATCATCATTATGGTTGAGTTTAAGTTTACTTTCTTGTATTTTGTATTTGCTTATAGCCAGAGGAAGGCTAAACTATTTCTTGTTTGGATGGATGGATATGAAAGTTAGTACATTAAGAGAGGTGAACCAGATTCAGAAAGACAAATATTGCACACTTTCTCTCATATACAGATCATAACTATTAATATGCAAGCATGTATGTGTGTTCATATGTAAGTAAGAGTGAGTATAGAGATAAACTATGAAACTAGAAAGGGGCTCATAATATTTGCCTGCCTTTTGTTTAATGTCAGCAAATGAATAAACACACACACACACACACACACACACACACACACACACACCCCTCAGATCTCTATGTACTTAGGGCAGAAAGTTAGTTTTCTACTAATATTTTCATCTTGATCTGATGTGGAAGTAGGAAATCTGTATTTTAAAAGGTTTCTTGAGTGATTCTGGTCTTCCTGCTAGAGTTTGAACCCACTGCTTTAACCCAAAGATAATAACTTTAAGGTAATACGAATGTGTAAGCCATTAGATCAGATGTAAGGCTAGAGGAGGTTTTAGGAGCTTTAGGAAAATGGAGAACCTGCTCCAACCAAAAATGTTCATATTTAGCAATGACTTTAAATATGTTTTGAACACTTAAAAAGTGTATCTGCCAGATGTACTCTTCCCTGAGGTCACTTAGTCAGTTTGCTACTTTTGAAGGGATGGATAAATTGGGCAACATCCTCTATGGAGAACTGACAGCTCAGGATAACAACACCATAGTTACCTACAATGGGTAGCCCATGAATTCCCATGTACATGTAAGACAAGTACATGCTTTAGCAACAGAGCTCTCATGTTTATCTGTGCTGTATTCACTGCTGGCCCACCCTCTCCCACAAATGTTTATGTCTTCCACTACTGAATTTCACTTGGTTGGCTTTGACTCATGGTTCTGACCTATCAGGAATGTTTTGACCACTGATTGTAAAGTATTTTCAAGGTATCTGCTTTACTTATACCAGTTGTAAATCTAGTAAATGTGAATTCCTGTTCTCAGGTACCTAGAGGTATTATGTAGACCCCACAGTGCTGCCTTTGTTCCTTGCAAATTCCTCTCCCAGAGAACAGATGAAGCACAGAGAATAAGCTTAGCACTTAGAAAGCACTCTTACAAAATGCCAGGGGGACCATGAATTGGAGTCTTCGTGTGGACTTTGTGTAAACATCCCTGTTTCTTACTTCCGTTCCAGCTGATGGTGTTGGAAATAGCGAAAACAGCTCCACCCTTGAGCCAGGCTGTGAGGCCACCATTCAGTTTGGCTTTTACTCAGAAGACCCATCTCTGGCATTAATTAGCTAGGTGGCCTTAGGTAATCAAGTTTGCTTTCCTGAGCCTCAATTTTCTCATTTAGACACTCCCTCAAATAGACGCCATCCTTCCCTGCTCTTTTCTGCCTCCTATAGGGGTCCAACCTATGTGTCCCATGGAGGTCCAGCCTATGCCTTCCTCAGCAAGGTCTCTCTGTGCACTGAGAGGAAAACAACTAGAGGAAACTTTTCCTCTCTTTCAACTAACTCTCCTAAATTCTAACTTACCAGCTTCTTGCTCAAACTCTTCCACATTACCGTAACTAAGTAGTCAAACCTAATTATATGATCTGATTCCCATGGCACGTCCACTCTACTCATGCGTGGTCTTCATTCTAGCCACACTCAGCTACTTACAATCCCTTGAGTGATTGCCACCCCCCTCGCATGCACACCTTAATTCATGCTATTCTTCCTTTCTGGACCATCCAGGCCCTTCTCCTGTACACAACTTAAACCAATTCCTTATCCAAAACTCATCTTAGCCATCATGCATTCCAGGGGGTCCCACTGGTGTATGCAGGTGCTCTTGTCTGGTCCCTTCTGGGGTTCACAATGTATGTTCATTCTCACCATTCTTCAATTATTTACAGATTATTCATCTTTTCCTTCAGTGTAACTGGAAGCTCCTAGAGGCCCGGGGTTTTGTTGTGGTTGCTTTTGTTTTGTTTTGTTTTGTTTTGTTTTCTACCACTGTCTGGCCTACCATCCGGGAATTAATAGATGCTTATTGAATCATTGACTAAATCAAATGCCAAGTGAATCAATGAGCCAGTCATACCACAGGCAGCTACCCACTTCCTCACCAAATAGGTCCAGCCAGGCAAGCTGGAGCCCTCAGCACAATATCCTCAATGGACTCAGACTCTTGGCCACTGCCTCAAAGAAGGAATCTAAATGTCAGAGACTCTCGTCTTAGAACTCCCCAGGCCATGGGCTAGATTCTCTACCCTTGTTCTAAAACCCTTCCCAAAGAAGCTCAAACCAAAGGGAAGAAAGACTAGGAAGTCATCTGCTTTCTCCTAGCACCAACTCCCAATTAAGGAGGAGCCACACCCCCAGATGTGCTGTCCTTGGTCCCTGGAACCCAAGAAGTCAGGGAAACCTCCTGGAAAGACATCAACTGGAAAAATCCATCCCTGCCCAGCCCTTCGCCAGGCCTCTCCCCTGCTGAGATTGCTCATTGCTTGAAGTCTACAACTCACCACTTGTTTATGTTCCTAACCCCAAGTTCAAGGGCATCTGCAATTTAATTTGAGCCATCAGTAGGAGAGGCTGTTCTCTGCTGGAGTTAGAAGAGCATAAATAAACTTCCAGGCTGAACTCTGCTTGGCATTTCCTCTCCACTCTCACTCTGGTTCCGTAAATACCTCCAAGACCACCTTTAGCAGGTCCAGATGGTGGCAACTTGTCCCTAAGGCAGGGAACTACTACTCAAAGTGGATGGGGAAAGTGCCCGGGATGGCTTGGGAAAGGCACAGTGGGAGGAAAGAGTTATAGGAAGAGAGGGGAGAGTGAGAAAGTTCAAAGAGGCTCAGAAGTTACATGGAAGGAGATAAATTCTTCAGGACCGGGAGGATGTATGTGGGAAGGTCTAAGTCTGCTCTGGCTGGTGGAGAAGGAATTTATTATTTATTATTTATTATACCTGTTACACCTGTATGGTCAGCTGGGTCTCAACCATCACTCACTAAAAGCTGAAAGAAACTCAACAGTGGGACAGGTGTGACTTAAGAGTCACTGTCATAGAGTCTGCTCTGTCACTACCATCCTTCTAGCCCAAAGCATGTTTGCCTACATGGAATTACCCAGACTCCATCCTGGTCATAACTGGAATGCTGATGATGGCACAGCTAATACCGAGTGAAGGGAGCAATGAGAAACAAAAGAGAGAGATCCAGTCAGGAGACATCGGATTGGGTCTATTCCTTACCTCATGCCCCATGAGAAGCCCACCTAACACACCTTTCCATCCTTGTTACTCACTGGTACTTCTAAACTCCACTGGGGGTCACTTTCACATTTCACAGAGAGCTTACCTCAAATCTCATTCATCAGTGTCTACCTACAATGTACACCACTGGTTATTGTCACTGGATATAGATAATAAGGGCCCTGATGACTGTAAAGAGTCATATCCCAAAGGAACAAAGCAGAGGGATCCTCTCAGTCAATCCTCTTACACTAATGTGTGCACACACACACACACACACACACACACACGCACACACACACACACCACTCCTACTTGGATTCTCAAAGTCCTTTGGAGCAGAGGTCCCCTGGCTGGGCCTCTGGGCCTTCCAAGAAAGTCAGCTGGTCTTCATACTAGGTCCCTGCTATACAGCTGCCACCCACCCTTGAGGCCAGCAGCCCTGAGATGCCATGCAGACTTTTCCATTTGTCCAGAGCTTCTTAAGTGCCTCTGATATACACCATGTGTCCCCACAGAAAAACACATACTCACCATCTCTACATAGCACTGCAGATGTGATCGAAACTACAGAGACCAAAGAAAATACAAGTGGGGGTGTCTAGGAATGGTAGTAGCTTGAGGAATACAGATCCAGAGACCTGAGCATTGGAGGTCTTGTAGATAAGGGTGAGCCTAATGGATAAATTACAGAACCGAGATCCAGCCTCCTGGGTCCTAATCCCTGGATTTAACTTGGCTCCATGACAGAAACCAGGGGCTCTGTCACCTACTTGGCTCTAGGATTGAGACTTTACCTTTGCAGGACCATCAGAAATCAGCTCTGGAAAGTTTGCTATACATCACCTCTTCTGCCTTGGTGTTTTAGGTGGTGAAGGTAGAATCTAATTTAGCTTGTCTGAAAAATCATTCCCCATTGATACCACTCTATATTAAATCTAAATAGATTCTAGTGGCACTGGTGAAAGTTCCTTATTTGGAGGTAGTTTCAGACATAACATGACACCCCCCTACCCTGTCTCCTTGCTGTCTCAGGAGGGCTGGGAAGTGTTTTGAAACAGAATATCACTATGTAGCCCAGGATAGCCTCAAAAATTTATAATCATTGTGCCTCTGTCTCCAAAGCACAACAGGATTACAGGCATATACCACCATACATGGAAACACCTTAGCAGTCAGATTTTTAACTCTTTGACAAGACAACAGAGGTGGGGTATCTGCATGGCTTATAGTAATGCTCCCGGACCTAACATTTTAAGTTCCCATATCTGCGCAGCACCACCTTAAGCAATCAGAATTGTTTTGTTTTGCTCTATTGCCCCTGCATTGTCATAGCTGAGTGTCACCCACATGCGCTCGCATCCGGCCTCGCATCAGCTGTGCAGAGCCTCTTTGTAGTGTTATTTATGCATCTCATCAGCACATCAGTCCTCCCTGAAGAGAGAACAAAGCTCGTAGATAGAGCAGCCTGGTGCCATGACACCTGTGATTTAGGGTAAGTGTCTTGTCTACTATGAGCTACTGTTCTCTTCATCTTCAAAATAGGACAAGGTCCCAAGGTCAATAGAGTCACCATGAAGATTCGGTTTGAGTGTGCAAACAAGAGTGTGGTGAAACTGACCCCAAGGGCTTCAGGGTACAGAATATGTTGGTGATAGTTGACAGACACTGCCACTTACACAACTACCCATGATGAACAGCAGTGGCTCACAACCAGGGAGACAATGGGCTGTTAGGAATGTAGGGAAAAGAGGGGCTGACCAGAGCTATGGTATCAGACTTCTCACAAATCCTCTGTAAAGGAGAGAGGATATTCAGAAGGATTTCCTCTCCTCAGACCTTCCACCCCATCACTCTATCCTGTTAGACACAAAAGACATCACCCCAATCCCTTTCTAGTGCCTCCTTCCAAAACAATTCCAGATCTCTTAAAGTAAGAACCAAGTTGTCAGTGTCTGGGTTTTCCTCAAGCCCCAAATCCTCAGGAAGCCTACAAGGTCCTCAACAACCCAGTTCCTGTTTTCCTCTCCCGTCTGGCCTCTCACTGTCCCTCTAGGGCTCATCAGCTTCCAGACTTCCTTCACCTTGTACATGGTGGTGACACCAGACTTAGGAGTTCAAATTCCATCTCTACTACTTAGAGGCTGTATTGGTGTAAAGCTAGTTAACCTCTTGTGCTCCGGTGGCCTCTTCTGCAAAGGAAGGCTAACAGCATCCTTCTCAGTGGATGGCAAAGGTTTAGGACAGTATCTGCTCATGGTAAGTCTCATCTAATGTGCTTATCCCTATTTTCCTCATCTTTGCCCAGTTCATCTATGTCTCCATCATATCTTAGTCTAAATATCACTTCCTCAGGAAGGCCATTTCCCACTAGATTGGACCATTTTGTATCTGTGTGGCCACTGAATATCCCTCTCCTCCTGTGAAGTGGCCCACACCACACTCAACATTAACAGTGAGCTGTCTGTTCTCAGTGAGGTCAGAGGCTCCAGGAGCTCAACAGGATAGCCTTTCCTGGACGGTCCAGGATTGTACCCATTTTCTCAGTGTTGAGAACTGGGCTGGTGTTCAGTCAATATCAGCACGTGTCTCTGGAACCACTGCATTTCTCCCTGGCTTTCCCTCTACCTTTGTGGTTCTCAAGAAGAACATGCCCAAGTAGTTGCTTGTCTCAGCAGAACATGAAGATATGTCAAGAACTGCACAATCTAAAGCCTGGAGTGAAGGCTACTGACTCACTCTGGACAGAGACTCTAAGCAAACAAATCGGTGCCTAGTGTGATCTTGCTGACTCCGGGATGTTTCATTAGGCAGCTTTTAATGTGACAACAGCCACCTAGACCACTCAGTGTCTTTACACAGAGAGTTTACTTTCACACACAATTGCTCTAATCACCTGAAGCAGGTACATATGTGTCTTGTCTGTCACTTAATCCTCAGCCTGGAAAACCCTGCCTGACACAGACAGCACTCAGTAAAGACCCTGGATTGAACTGAACAGAACTACATATTCTCTCAGAGCTCTTTCCTACAACACTGGGTCTTCATCCCAGCTGGGGCAGTGAGAAGTCTGAGTGTGACGTCTGGCCTTTCACCTTGGTCCCATAGAGGTGCTCCTGGTGTTTCCATTTGGCTGCTGGATCACCAGAGGACTTGACTTAGTCACTTAAGAAGCCAAACCCTCAAAGACGGGCTACTTCATCCAAATGGGACCCGGTCTCCCAGGACTGGACAAAAGTGGGAAGCCAAGAGTGGTGAACAACGCATCCCACTGAGGGTGGAGCAAATCTGATAAGGTCAGATGCACAGCATGAGAATGCCACACAAGGTAGCAGGTGGAGTGTTCAGGAAACTCAATACATCAAGCAAGGGAGAGAAGCACCCTTTGTCTACGGCTGATTTGAATCTCTCTGTGGGCAGCTTGCCTTGCTGGCCCAGAACTGAAGGCTGCACAGACTGTCAACCCAAGAGATTGCCACCATTTTGTTAGAAATGCTAAAGGCTAGAAATCGTGTGTTTTGCCTAACATTCTCCAAATTTAAATGCTAAGTGAACCATGCAAAACCCCAACCCTCTTTCACTCTTTGTGACTACAGCCGATAAATACAGTTCCGGTGAATGAAACAGTGAAGGCAACAGCCAGAGCCCAAGGGTTTCTCGAGGTCCTTCTCCAGGCTGAGTGACTAAGGCTGACTCCCGCAGGGCTTTCTGATCTGCACCAATGATGTGCCAGAGGCAGACAGCGATCCCTGGCAGCCACCCAACTGCCAACATTTTTGAATACCTTTAGATAATCTCAGGAAGTTACTAGGGGACAACAATCTTCTAGGCAAGATTCATGAAGATTTTTTTTCTTATATGCTATTTGATTTTGGGGGTCTGTGACTTCCAGACTCACAAAATGCTGCGGTTTTCCATTTCTAAAACAGAGGCAGGTGTCTGTGCAGAAAACCAGGGTGTGCCGGGCTAATTAAATTTAGCTATCTGTGGTTGTTGTTGTAATGTGTGTTCTGCCTGTGTTATTCAATGTGTTAAGATGGTTTTTGTTGATGTTGGTTACATACCCATGTGGTGTGGGTGGAGAGCTTTGCTCTGGGGAATATCATTAGCAGAAGTGGAGAGCTCAGGGGTTCAAGAGACACGAGGCAAAACAGTGGCTCCTGGGATCAAACAATTGGGCCGTGTCCATGGTAACACATCTTGATACCAGTACCCTCATTTCTCCCAGGGCAAAATGGATCCCTCAGATCCCTCCCTGACTCCTACAAACAGAATTACAGTTGCCTTCACATGGCTCAGGGGTCTTCGAGGACAGTGATTCAAATCTTAGGGGGAGAAATGCCCGCATGCCTAGACAGACCGACCCAATATTGCCCAGGAGAGAGAGGAAGTGAAGAAGAGAACTTCTACAGACCTTCTCATCCTTACCTAGAGGGTGGGAGGACAGTGAACCCTAAACCCTGACAGCAATCCTCTGTTCTGCCACCTTCCCAGATTCCAGTGATGCCTTGAAAGCACCTCTCTGCTATCCATTGTCATGGTCCCTCTGAGATCTAGCCCTCTTTTCCCATGCTGTCTTCAATTTCTCCTCCAGCCATTTCTCCCAGTTCCCATTATTTCAGTTGGGCCTTTCTGCCTGAGCTCACTGTTGAGTCTTTTCTTTCAATATCTAAGCCTATATTAGACCCCAAATTGCAAAGCTTTCTTCCCGTTGATGGGGTTTTTTTCTCTTCTTCAAACTTACACACAATACCCAGAACTTGCCTATATGACTTCTCTAATCAGCTTTCTCAAAGCCAGTTCCTAAGCCCTTCAAAACCTCCCACCACCTTGCCCCAGCCATGCTGTGTACCTGATACATGCTTCATGGGATTCATGGTTGTGTGAACCTGTGTCAGAAGCTCTCTCTTTTTTTAAAGATTTTTTCTATTTTTATTTATTATGTATACAGTGTTCTGCCTGCATGTACACTTGCATGAAGAAGAAGGCACCAGATCTCATTACAGATGGTTGTGAGCCACCATGTGGTTGCTGGGAATTGAACTCAGGACCCCTGGAAGATCAATCAGTGTTCTTAACCTCTGAGCCATCTCTCCAGCCCCAGAAGCTCTCTCTTAAGACCTGTGTCTCGTTTTCGTATTTCAGGATCCCCATCTCCCCTCCTCTTGGGGGCTTCAGCACTCAGTCTGAAGTTCTACAACCAACAGACCCTTCATGCAGACACTGTCTCTTGCCTTGTTAATAGGCTCTGAGCTGTTTGAAGAAGCATCTTTGATGGATTGTGCTTCTTGTGACCTGGTCTCCCAAAGCAAGCAAGAAGGGTAAGATACAGTTCTTCATAGTCAAGGTACACTATTACATCACACTCTAAGGCCCCTGAAGCTACAGAAACATCAAGTTACTTTGATTGAAAAGCAAAGTCATTTCCACCATTCCCTCAGCTTGCAGAAGCCAGGCTCCATATGGGACTGTGGAAGCATCTTAAGATCATACACATACAGTGCTGACTGGCTTGGGCTCTAACTACTGAAGCTGCAACCAAGGCAATGCAGTAGATGAGATTCTAGAAGGGAAAGCATTCTCTTGGCCAAAGAGGGAATTGACAGATGACAGCCTGACAGAATAAAAGATGGTAAAAACCAATGAACAGCCAAAAGCATGACCCCTGAGGTGGCACATTGTCCTCGCTGAACTCAAAAGGTAATGTGTGTAAAGACAACCCCTCTTGAAGCAGAGTTGGACAGAAGTCAACACACTGTGCTTGTAAGTAGATCACACCATGGTTTTCCTGAGGAGATTGACAATTGAAAGGGTTGACACAACGTAGCCAGGGAGCCAGCTAGCCTAACATCAACTGGCCAAAGCTCTGCAGCACTTCCCACCACATGATACAATGGAAAGAACAAATCACACACATTTGGATCTGATTCTACACGAGCTTTCTCTGTGACTTTGGGAAGCCCTTACCTTACCACGTTCATCACACTCATTACAAAATGGAGGCAGTTACACCCACAAGGCAAGGTTGCTCTGGGGCACAGAGGTCACCCAGGTTAAGTGCATATAAAGATCCGTGTAACATTCTGCCACTTCAGGGAGTAGTATAATCTCTCCTCAGGGAACAGATAAGTGATCGCTCCATGTAAACAGATCTGGAGCAATTGACACTGCATTTGTGCACCATCTCATCTAAACGCCTCACAGTCATACCATGGGAGGCAGGACAGGTGCTGTGAGTCCACCCTAGCTGAGAAGACTAAGGAAGCTGTTAAGTCTGTATCCTATAGATGCTGCAGCAAGTCTCTGGTCTTGGTACTTTGTGTTCTGTTTAACACTTGTAGCCTGGTAGTTTGCCTTGGGTGTACTGGCCCAAGTTGTACATGTGATGAGATAAGTCACCCAGTCAAGTGACCATGACTTGGTTTCTAAATTGTTTCCTTGGAATGTCAAGAATTACTGGTGCCTCAAAACATAGAATTCTAGTCACTTCGGGCAGTCTTAGCTCACAGCCCTAAGCCCTTCACCACGGAAGACTATTTGACTATTCTGGGAGTTAGTTATCCTGTCACAATAGTTTCTATATGCTATCTTCATACAGCCTCCCAATTTTTCCTCCAGCCCTCTGTCCCTTATATTTTCTGGAAAAGCCCAGAAGTAATCTATAAGTCTGGAGATTTCGTTTTGAACTTGGGTTCCTTGGGAGTAAGGCCATACTTAATTAGTCTCCATAGCCACTCACAATGTCTGACTGCACATATGTGATGGTGTTTCCACACCAGGGAGACAGTGGGTAAGGCTTTATCTCTGGGGTGCCTGGGTGTCTCCTGAGAGTAAGCATCATGCTGGGTCTCTTAGAAGAGTCATTGTCATATATGGAAATGTAGAAAGGCCTCAGCATGTTTGTTATTGTTTTTATGGAAGAAAGAAAGCTTAGATTCATGAAAACTGATAAAGAGACAGTGGCTATTTTCAATACATAAAAGTTTGTCCTACATAGTAAGAGTGTATTAGTTGTCTATCACTGTGGCAAATGTGTGAGAGAGTCAACTTAAAAAGAAGAAAGGTTTGTTTTGGCTCATGGTTTCCAAGGTTTCAGTCTGTGATTGGTTGGTTGGTTGGTTCTGCCATTCTAGTTTCTATGGTAGTACTGTACATCCATTAAAGGAGTGCATGGCAAAGAAAACTATTCACCTCATAGCAGGCAGGAATCAAAGAAACATGAAGAGACCAGGATCCCAATATCTCCTTCAAGGTCATATCTTTTGGAGGCAACCCATTCTCTCTTGGGGTAATGACATGACTGCCACAAGCTAGACACTAAGCCAACTCTTAAGTGTTCCACCTCCTTCTGATAGCATCATGGCTTGAGATAAAGTAATTGCATTTTGAATTATGAAATGGACATGAGCCTTTTGGGAGATAAGAATAGGATACTATGATATAGAACTATACTGCAAAGGCCTATGTTGCCACTGGGAATTGGTGGGACCCATGGGGGAATGTGTTCCTTCCTACTGGGAGGCAGTTAGGTCCTATGGGGAGTAAAGTTTGATGGGAATATAGGAATTCCAGCCCCCTCCTGGCGTTTCTCAGCTGCCATAGGTGAACAGGCCTCCTCTGCCACATGCTCCACCCAAATGTGTACATAAGCCCAATTAAGTCCAAGGGTCCCAAGCAACCATGGAGAGGAAGCTCTGAAACCATGAGGCAAGTAAACTTTTCCTACTTTTAAGTTGAGCCTCTCAGGTATTTCGTCACGGTGATAGAAAGCTGACTAGCAAAAGGCTATTGTTATTCCATACAGGAAGCAGAACCAGAGCCAAAAGAAAGGATGTTTCAGAGTTCTGGTTTTCTTTCCACAGACTTTCTAGCGCATAGAAACCTCCAGCTGAGAAACAAACTGTCGTAAGCTAGGTGCTCCCTATTAGAAAGAGAAGAAAAAGGAGATGCCACTTTCACCACCTTCACCGTGCATTTGCTCTATGCGACTACAAATGGAACTCCTCATTCCTTCCTTCCAAGGCCAAACACTGAAGTGTCCAACCTGTAAGCTTTGTACCACCTCCATGATGTCACGATTGGTCCAGGGATTCTAATGCCGAGGAGGCACAAAAATAGTCTGCCATATGTGTCCCAGATAATATCAACTAGTCTCCCCAAGAAACAAGGCATGAGCTCCAAGGGCAAGGAGCTGGTGATCCAGAAAGCTCCTTCTCACTTCTTCCCATGGAATTCTGGGTCATAATGGGAAATGTAAGTAGCCTGTTGGTACCTTAGAACCCAGCATCTGTACCACATCACTGATGCTATTGGAAGGGTCAAAGTTTGATCCAAAACTGGAGCTGGTATCTATAGACATCTACCGTGAAGCAAGGGACTCTGTCCTCAGAAGTCTTGGGCTGTGGCCTTACACGAACCTGAGAACGTCAGACTCCTAACACCTGTGCCCATAGGTCAGTCAGACTCCTAACACCTGTGCCCATAGGTCAGCTGCCAGACCAGCAGCAGTCTTCCCTCTGAAAGGATCCAAACCAGAACCAGCTAGTGCACCATGGAGGAAGGGAGAGAAAGCAGACTGCAATCAAGCCTGTTTCATGATTCAATTTAGCCAGCACCCTGATCTACCAGACAGACCAGAATGTACGATTGGGACCCTTCTCGTCCTTCTTGGCTGTGTTACTATACCCAGCAGCTGCCCACTTTCCTCTGCTTCCTCCCCTCTCACACCCTCAGTGGTGAGTGTCTGTATAATTTTCTCCAGAATCAGCAAGCACAATGTCCTCCTAGGTGAAAGGTGTTTCCCAGTAAAACACGACCTCCTGGTGCTCAGATCCATGCAAGGACCATGATGCTTGTCACCACCATCTCTCCTTAGCCTCCTCTTCTAGAACCAGTCTTCCCTTCCTCCCAACCCTGGGCTTCCTGATAACTCACAGGGCTGAAAAAGAGACAAGGGACAGGTTGACACAGAATCCTAAGAAATGAGGTCTGTAAATCAATCATGTGAGCTGCCCATCCCCAATCAAGAGCAATAATAGACCCAGATTTCTGTCAGTTTGATTTTTAGCCATAATTTCGAGCTGCACAATGTGTCCATATAAAGAATGTGCAGGCTTGTGGTAAAGATACACCCTTCAACCAACTCTGATCCAGTGCCCTCCTCTTCCAAGAAGTCTTCCCCTACTCTGCTAGGAGCACTCACTCTCTCCGTGCTGCCCCATGCTATTAGGTATGTTTGCTATTATGGTCTAGATATGCCTCACTTTCTCCTGTCTTGCACATCCGTCTCCCTGTATAATGGCCAAGTCCTGAAAGCCATGGGCTTTACTTTAATCATTATACCTTCCCGTAAGGCTGAGCAAAGATATTTGTTCTTCTAAGCATCAGTAAATGTGTACTGCATTAAGATGAA
Source organism: Cricetulus griseus (assembly GCF_003668045.3). Lineage (NCBI taxonomy): Eukaryota > Metazoa > Chordata > Mammalia > Rodentia > Cricetidae > Cricetulus > Cricetulus griseus. The sequence continues at coordinate 20,631,706 of NC_048601.1, forward strand.
TGGCCTTTTTAAAACCCAGGTAAGATTCAAGTAGGAGACAGTGGGGCTCAGGAAATAATTAATCGTGAGTTGATCAACATTTTTCTCTGTAGTTTCGCCTCCAAACCAGCTGTGGCCTTCCCAAATGTGGCCTGTCCTGCCAGGAAACTTCCTGTAAAAGGATGTGACCAGTCCTGCTTCCCTCTTGGAGGGAAATTTATTATTATTATTATTATTATTATTATTATTATTATTACTATTATTATTATATGTGTGTGTGCACATGGTGGAAATTGAGAGACGTGACAGTATACACGTGGAGGTCAGAGACAACTTTTGTAAGGTTGGTTCTCTCCTTCTACCTCTATGTGAGTTCAGCGACTGAACTTGGGCTACTGGGCTTCCACAGCAGGCCCCTTTATCTGTGGATCCATCCTGCCAGCCCCTCTGGGAGGTGCTTGAATGGGTTACATTTCAGAGAGGGAAACTGAGGCACAGATATGGGGAAGGATAGATCCGATTGCACAGTCCACTGTGGGATGTCCCTTAGGATACAAGACAAGGACCATGACTGAGCCTGGAAGTAGGAGGTGGGAAAGCTGATTCCTGTGAACCCAAGCTCTGACAGGTCATAGTGCAGCTGGCTCGAGCTAGGGTATGCAAATTGTGGAGTATGCGGCAAGATGGGGAATATGGCCATCCAAAGTCTCTGGATATTGCTCCCCCACAGACATCATGTTGAGATCACTGTGGAAACCATTCCATGTCTCAGTGATTGAATCCTGGCCCTGACTTAGCTGCAGGAAGCCTCACCAATGAGGACATTGTCACTGGAGATAGGAAAGAGGAAGGGCTATCTCCTCTGCAGACTTCAGTAGGGGTCACAGCTGAAGGGGCAGTGTGAGTGTTCTCTTTTCTCAGCCCATCCATGAGCAACCCACAAAGTCAACAGGTTACAATCTCTAGAACCTTCTCTTACTCATGCTGTAAAAGCTAGGCAATGGCACACACACACACACACACACACACACACACACACACACACACACACACACACACTACATTAATTTCAGCAAAGTACAGTTAAGAACAGAATCTAATTCAGAAGATATTTAAAGGCTAATGTCTTGCCCAAGACATATCAAGATCTCAAAATGAAAAAAATAGGCCCATGAGCACACATCAGTTCTTGCGACAATGTAAGTCTTGGCTCTGATCAGTTTGGCTCAGACCTGCTCAAATATAAAAGACCTCAGATCTCCCAGTCACCCTAGTGAGCACATAAAGGCTGCTCCCTGCTAAGTCATTGTGGCTGACCCAGAACAGTGAAGGCAGAAGCCTACTCCTCCATGAAGATCCTCTCATCCCCTAAGGAGGCACAGAGGCCATTTGTTCCACCTCAGGCTTCACCCATCTATATTCTTGGTCATGAACTGTTTCTGCTAAGGCACAATGGCTGCTAGTTAGAAACTCCCAGAGAGTTCTTATTCTGAGTTGGGTTGTACCCATGCAGCACCTGAGTCCCTGCCAGATCCCTGCCTAGGAAACATTCCAGAAAATTCTTGTAAGTATGCACATTCATGCAAGGCCTTCAGGCCCCAAGGATTCCAGGGCAAATGTAGGATCCAGCAGGGAGAGCCCTATTGGTCTGGAGAGATCACCCATGGCCTCACAGTGTATCCTGCTGGGCACCAGTGATATATAGTTCACAGAGACAGAGTGAAGAGTATCTGAATAAGAAAGGGCACACTGCCTCCCTTCTACAATACTCAATTTCCTTTAAGGGACCACCTCAAGCCTCAGGATTAGACTTCAAGGCCTTTGACAGCAAAAATAGAACTAGTTCCAAGTCTTTCAAGAGGCTGCATAAATGTACATACAGATGTTCTAGAATGTGCCAAGCTGGTGTATAAATTTTCATCCATCTTTCAAGCCAGGCTACATGAGTGCTGCCTCTTCATGCCTCATGAAGAGGCAACATCACACATTAGTAAATGGCAACGACACAAACTACCCCAGTGTGGAACCCACGATGGCTCAGAGTGGGGAGCCACAGCTTAGCCTCCATGTGCCAAGTGGGTCTTGGCAGGTGGTAGCAGAAGAGATGAAAGACAAGAATCAAAGAGAGAAATCGTGCTAAAGAGGTACTTTTAAGATAAGCAAATGGGAAGCCAGGCGCTGATGGTGCACACCTTTAATCCCAGCACTCAAAAGGCAGAGGCAGGTGGGTCTCTGGATTCAAGACCAGCCTTGTCAACAAAGAGAATTCCAGGACAGCCTGGGCTACATAAGAAACCCTGTCTTGAAAAAAAGAAGCAGAAGGAGGAGGAGGAGGAGGAGGAGGAGGAGGAGGAGGAGGAGGAGGAGGAGAAGGAGAAGGAGATTAGCAGGGATAGTGGAAGTCCCAGGGCTTTGTGGTCGTATAGAGGCAACAGAGGCCTTCGAGAATCAGATAAATTAAGACACATTTGAAAAGGGTGTGCAGTGGAGGGTTCATTGTGGAATTCAGAGAGGGAAAGGGCTGTTGCCCATATGTTTCCCCTTAGTCTTCTCTTTACGAGAGCTCTCTGAGTATCTGCCTGTGGCTCCTAGAGAGCCTGCCCCTTCCCTCTCCTGGACACCTTCCCTGATGCCAACCCTTCACTTTCCAGCATTTCCCTGAGATGCCATATCCTCAGGCCACATAGTTGGCAACTGGCTGCCCACCCCCCCCCACACACACACACACTACAGAGCGTTTACCTGACCTTCTCAGCACCTCCAGCCTCAGCCTTCCCTTCCTTTCCCACCAAGGCTGCCTGTCCTGAGGACAGCCTCTGGCTCTGCTCCAGTTCCCAGGGCCCAGTCTAGACAGAGCTGAGCGCTCCAAATCTGCCAACCCAGGAACAGGGCTCTGCCCCAAAGGTAATTCTTCCCCTGTGGATGAGGTTGCTTTGGTAGCCAAACCTCAGTACACATTGGAATCATTTCCCACTTAACTGGCAGGCAAATCACCTGAAGTCTCCGAGGAAAGACAGGGCTTTCTGGAAGGGAGAATTTTTGTTTTTCACTCATAACTTTTAAAAACAAATGGGTAGTTAGACAAAACAGGCGGCAGAGGTGGGTGGCCACTTGAGATGCCAAGTGAAAGAGATCAAAGCCCACTGTGAATGGAAGCAGCAGACTTGGTGTGGCCCCAGGAACAGTCTAGGTGGCCCATGCTATGAGAAGGCAGCCAGGAAACAGAGCGGCTGGGTGATGAGCCTGGGTCATAGTCACCCCCACCCCTGCTCCCAGGCCCAAGGATTTCAGTTAATGAGTCATCTGGAAGGAACACCTGCTTCTCCCGGTTCCTTGGAAAGGCTCATGCAAGGCGGTGCAAGGAGAACCTGCCCAGACTCTGGCCCCATGATGCCTTCTTTTTCCTCAGGCTGGAATTCCTCTCATGGACTCAATCCTTTTGGCGGCTGCCCCTTCCCCAAACCAGGGCAGTGGACCAGGAACACTCTGTGTTTGCAACCTTGCTAATTGGATCATTAAAACTACCACAAGGGCATTAAAACCACCACAAGGGCGCATGTGGTAGGGAGGCCATTACGTTGGTCTGTAGGCTGCAGCCTTCCATCTTTTCCAAATGATTGCCTCTACCAAGTTAGCACATAGATCCCTCAGCTCAGCCTCTCAGCATCTTGAAAGGCAAGGTGGGGAGAAAGTGTCTCAAAGAAATAGGGGCATTTGGTCTTTCAATGCTGCCTCCTGACATTCTATCCCGGAAGAAGGCTGATAGCATGTACCAAGTTTCTAGACTCAGAAATCTACAATCTAGAGTCTAATCACTTTGAGCTAGCCAGACCTACTGCATTCTAGTAAGTTCTTTAAAGAACTTTCATTGATGTTTTATAGAAGCTTGGGAAATTTCCAGGGTGCCAAAGAAGAGGGGGATGCCAGGACCCAGGCATTCTATATGTTTAAAAAGCTGTGGATAGTCCTCAGTCTCTACCGAGCCCATCAATGTATCCCTTGTGATCTGTGATCTGTCAGATCTTCCACACACACATACACACACATACACAGAGCATTGTGGCCACCCAAGGTTATATTCCATCCCAGTCCTTTCCTTGAAAAAGAGTAAGACTGATGTCTTAATTTATCCGCAAAGATCTGGCAGGAAAATTGAGAGTGTGATGCTCACCTAATGATGGAAGTCTTAGAACATCCACCTGCACCATCTTCTTCCCCGTTCTTCCCCCAGTGCATCCTTGCATTACATCCCCAACCATAAGGCACAGAGCAAGGACACACCACCCAGGAAGAGCAGCCCTTACCTAAACAACAGACTGCCAGGGCCCAAGAGGGGTGAGAGTGTTTTGGTTAGAATTTGCATCTTAAGCAACCCCAAAAAGTCCCCTCCCACACTCACCTGATGAGGTCAATGGGTTGAAATTTATAAAACACTCCATAGCGTGCCCATTCCTGATACAGCAGCTAAGCAAGAAAACAGGAAGACAGATTAGACAGTGAAGTGGGTAACTGCCCATCTTACTTCGTTCAATGTAAAGTCAAAATGTTGTCCCCAAGGCTCATGAAATGTCCCCATAGGTATATCCAAAGGCAGAAGGTCACAGGAACTGCCTTCTCCCTGTCCAAATAATAGAGGTCACCTATACACAGCTGGAAATGCTTGGTACCTATAAGCATAACTGCTGTCTTGCCTGTACCACCAGGAGTCCTGACAGTCATTGTTCACCCACTTAATAACTGTTCACTGAATGTCTCCCATATTTCAGGCACTGTCCAGACCACGAATGCTGCAGTAAACCCATTAAAATCACTGTTGCTGTGGTGCTTGTACCTGATGTGAGCAGACCACTATAAACATGCAAGATTCATAAGTGCCATTAAAATAAATCAAGATATGGGTGATATGATGTGGGGCGGGGCAGGATGATGTTTTAGGTGGGATGGATAAAGAGTACCTCTCTGAGTAGCTAACATCTAAGCTTAGACCAGGAAGAAATGTGGAGAACACCACTCTCCCTGTGCAGAGTCCCTGAGGTGAGTGTCTGTGGAATAGCCTAGGATAACAGAAGAGGATGTGTGACCAAACACTGGGAGACTGCTGTAGAAGGTGCAAGATGTGGGGCTAAAAGCTGTGATGAAAGCTTTGAATTTTGAAGGAATTTGCTGCTGAGGGGAGAAATAAGCTAACTTAGATTACAGAAGTTTCACTCTGGTTATTATATGGAGGAAAGACTGAGAGAGCAGGGAAACGGGGAGTCTACTGTTGGGATGGTCCAGGGGAAGAGATGATAGCTATAGTCATATGGGTGATGAGAGACATTTGATTTTATTTATTGATTTGTGACTGAATTAGATGGGGGCTGGGGGTTGAGAACTTGGCCTGAGCACTTGAGTAACGATGAAATGAATGACTGTAGAAAGAACAGGGTTATAGGGGCAAAGCCAAGAGTTTACTTTAGGATGTGTTCATTTGAGACACTTTTTGGGTATCCTTGTGGATGTTGAATAAGCAGCCAGGCATCGAAATCCGAGCACAAAGGACAGATCAGGCTGGAGAAGCAAATTTGTTAGTTATTAGGAAAGAGTCATGCCACAAAGTCATCATATCGTCAAAGAATAAAAAGAAAGTACCATACCCAGAGACAATCAGGGTTAAAGGACCAGGGGATGGTGAAGAAACAGGGGAGAGTCTGAGGGATCAGGCCGTGGTGAAGAAGAGGAACACAGTGTGTAGCTAACAGAAAGCTTCCAGAAGAAACTGGCACACTGGGTGCAATGTTGCTAATGGGTCAGACAAGAATGGAGAAGTGGCCATTGAAGTCTGTTACTTGGAGGTCACTAAGTAATTACCTTCACAAGAGAGGTTTCAGGCTACAAGGAGGAGCCAAATCTGACTGGACTGCCTACAAGTCACAGGTAATGTTACACCAAACACCTCAGGCACCTTGCCTCTGGGTGGTGGAGAGCAACTCTGGCAGTTGAAACAGTTCAGTTTCAAATCCCTGGCTAATAAGCTTCACCAGTCACCCACCAATAAATCTGGTAATTTAGTACTGGGCTAACATCAGCCCTTGCGTAGACAGCCATGCTGGCCAAATCCTGGTACTTAATCAAATAATAAGTCTAGAGCTGCCTGACAAAACCATTTCTGCTTTGTCGTAATTCTTACACTCTTTACTCATCACACAGGATTCCCAAGGAAATCTTCCAAGGAGAACCTGTACTCTAAGGAGCCTTAGCCTTCAAGACACCAGCTTGGCAACAAGCCTTTTACCTATGATCTTTTAAAGACAGGGTACTAAAGCTGGAATCAGAACTAGCATTCCTACTTAAAGGCTATAGATTTTTATTGTTATAACATCTCCCCGAAACTGTAAGATACAAGCAGAAACCATATAGACTGATGAAACAAAGGTGCACCAGCAGTTACTGTTTAAAGGGAGTGAGGGGTGGCTTGGGGGAGGGAGGACCCAGACACAAAGGGGCCATCAATGATGCATGGAAGCACAAGGAGGTCTGAACTCCCAAGCCCTGACCCTGCTCTTTCCAGAGTGATGGCCTCTGAATTTACTCCTGCTGATGCCAATTTATTTCCTCCTTGCCCTCTAAGGGTGCTTCTACTGCCCTGAGCTCCCAAGAGCAAAGCTTGAGCTCCCAGCACCTTGTTGTTACAGAGACATCACTTATGTCCCCAAAGGAGGCTAGCTTTCGTCAATAGGTAGGATGAATTGAGCTCCCTTGAGGATAACTGGGATGTCACTGTCCATCTCATAGGTTTTGATCTTCAGAGCAAATCCTTACCTAAATCATGAGTCCAGCTCAAACCTGAGGCTGAGGATGTATTTCTGCTACTTGTCCCAAAGGGAAACACTAAAAATGCTCCAAGAATCAAGTATGGCCCCAGTCAGAAGCCACAGAGACAGGCTAGGTCAGAAGCCTCACTTCTGCGGGTATTCTGGTCCTGTGGTCAGATACTTCCAAAGTCTCAAACTCAAGGAAGTATCCTCCATACACAGGTGATTATACCTAGAGACAAGAAAGCCACCTGAGCTTGAGATCTGTATCTATATATCTATATATCTATATCTATATCTATATCTATATCTATATCTATATCTATATCTATATCTATATCTATATCTATATCTATATCTATATAGGGTGGGATGGATACTGAGTCAAGCATCATCAGAGCATCCTTTGGCTGCTCCAAGGACCCTGACTTCTCAATTATGCTTCAATCATCTGCATGGGAGACAGGCAAGGAAAAGATCGCACCAGATCACTTCTCCCAAGAATGTTCATTCATATACAGAGAAGTGAACCATGATAAACTGCAGGTTCTATGGTTCCTAAGGGAGACACGCCCCGTAGTCTCAGTCCCATTAGGGTGAGCATGCTGTTAGTAAAGGACAGGTAGAAAACCATGGTAACTTGGATCGGTTTCTTTAAACATACAGAGCCTAGAACCTTCTGGTATAGCTCTTGGTCTATTTTCTCACTTAATAGTACACTATGTTCTCTCCCCACCAACTGGCCAAACCTGTACATAAGCCAGAGGCCACAGATCCTTATTAATGGAGACCTTCTGCCATGTTCTCAAATTTGATTCAGACACAAGTGTCTGACCCCCAAGCCTTTGTGATAGGGAACAACCACCCCTGGGGACTGCCCCTTCTGACAGAGCAAAGCACATAAACAGCACATTCAGCTCTCCCAACCCAAGGGGCTTCACATCTGACAGGGGGCCTCTGGTGTAACTACTCCATAAGACTATCAAAGAACTCGGGGGTTACAACACTTTGCAATATTCCAGAATGTCAATGTGTTGGGACTCATAGTCCACCCTGAAGTTGTAGGTTCCTTGGTGATCAGCTAGATGCAACCAAGATGAGCAGAAAGTCACCAGATGAAGATACCTCAGAAGCAATCATGGGACAGCATCCAGCCTGAATAGATTCTCAGTGACCTACTGGAACATCTGGCAAACTAGTGGGGCCTCAACTTCTCTGCTAACATGCAAGTTGCCCCCAAGCCAAAGTGTGGTCCTGTCTAAAGACACTTGGAACTGGCTCTCTTCATGCCCTTTTGAGTTGTCCATTTACTAACTGACCGCTAGAGAATAGGGCTACTTGAAAAGGTAGAAAACCCAAAACAAGAGTTTCCCGAACACTGGAGAAAATCACATCCAGCATTGCACATAGGTTCCTCTCTTCCTCAAAAGGGACACGGGGAAACCAGGCAGCCCTCAGATGATGATGGCAGTCACTTCTCTGGGACCCTCTGGGAAAGGAGGTAGCTCTGACAGATGGGAAAAGAAGCAATGGCTGGAAACCAGAGGGATCTGTGTAGGCCCAGACTGTTCCCTGTCTCTATTGCCCTGGTTTCTAGGAAGGCAGGAAACCCCTGTACTCTAGAGGCAAGAAATCTCCACTTAATTGCCCTCCAGGAACTCAGAGAGAGGCTTCCAGCCCCTACCCGGGACTGAGTCACCTCAGCTGTAACACTGTAGGAAGCAAGCTGGAGAGGAGGGCAGTGCTCACACCCTCCAGGGTCTCTCGGGTCCCCTGAAGTCAGTCCGACAGGACCTGGGTCTTGGGAAGATAACAAGAACAGTCACAAACCACAAGGAAAGTGTGAGTGAAGGCCACCGGGACAGGGTGGCCATCTTCAAACCATCCTCAAAGGCCCGAAGAGAAGTCATCCCGCCCAGAAAACACTCAAGGCTGTTCGACATCCTCCAGCTCAAAGGCAACAAAGCCCTTTTCTTAACCTGGCCAAGATCCTCCTCACAGCCATATCAGAGAACAATTATTTGAATTTCATAAAACGAGGAGAATCCTTGGGTGTTCGAGGGTTTGTTCTTCCCAAGGACACAGCTTCTTAAACAGTGGGTCATGACTCCATTCGGAGAGGCTAAACTAAATGTGGTGACCACAAAAAAGCACAGCCAAGGTAAAAGACTCCAAGCACACCACAGACTTCCGGTGTGTAATGAGTTAATCTGCGGTGTCCTGGAGGTGCACACTCGTGTTGTATTGCACCGTGTCACAGCAGCCTCAATCCTGAGCAACATACCCGCCCTGCATCACGTACGCCATTGTACCACACACCATGGGCAAACACTGCCTGCAACCCCTCAGCTCACATTTGAGACTCCTGTATGTTATGAACTGCAGTGTTTTGCTGTACACACGTTCTCTGCTCCCTCAGAAACGTAAAGGTTACATTATGGAAAATAAAGATAGCATTTTCCCCATAATTCCTCTCTCACTCAATATCAAATTAGTGTATCTTTGGAATGTGTCTTGTTAGAAAGTTTGGTTTTAAAATTTGCTGTTTGAGTTGCTGACTTTCATTTTAAAAAAAAAAAAAATCATTAAATTGGAAATTTGGTTTGAGATTAGGACAGAATCTCCAACAATTTTGGAGACAGTCCTAAACAGACGTCTCCCATTTTGCACTACATATTTAGGCATAATGGCATTTCTCAGCACTGGCAATTGCAAACTCAATGTATCAATCCACTCTGAAAAATATTGAGGATGATTTTTGTCCTCTGTATCAACATTCATCCAACACTTAACTTTTCGTGCAAAAACAAAAAGAAGTATCCATCCTGTTAGCAAACAAATGTGGTTTTGTCTTTAATAAATAGTGATTTTTTTTTCCTGTGAGCCACATTCTATGTGCCTAGGTCTCCAGTCATCTTTGCCTGAGAAAAATCTTAGTTCCTAACAGTTAACTTATTGTAATAGACAAATAGTTCTCTGAATTTCAAACACCGAGTATTGAGTACATGAAAGAATAATTGTTCTCACATTATTTCTGAAGATGACAAAAGCAATCTCATTAGAAATGTTTTCAAGTATGTTAGTAAGGCAATCAAAATACAAGCTTCTGGATTTTCTCGGAACTGTGGCAACATAAAACTATATGTATACCAAAGAACTGATTAAAAATAAGCTTATGATCTCTATTAGGAATAAATGTTGATTCATATACCTTTTTTACCTGCCTACATACCCTGGTTCATGTTAAGAATTTCTAAAGCAAAAGAAGGTGAAGGTAAAGTTTAAGGTTTGCTCTGGGATATACTGTAGGCTCCCCTGCAAATCAGTCATGCCTACAGAGTAAGAGGCCCTTGATGGGACCTGTACCCATATGTCTGCTGGTGGTCTGCTGTCCACAGTTTTAGTCCTGACTCCACAATCATCTATAGACATTGCAACCAGTCTCCTGTCCTAGCTGGGTATCAGTTTCCCACTAGGTGGATGGGGGTGGGGGGAGAAGCTTTTATTCTCATCAAACCAAAGTGAAAGCCATACAAAGGGACGGCTTGTCTTCAGAGACACTTATTCATTGTGGGTAGCATCATGCCATCTGCACTGGGAATTGCCTAGCACGATACAACTCTACCTGGCAGGTCTTTCACTGACTCTCACATCCTACTGCCAGCAGGAGGATTGCTATCATGCTTATATTAGCCTGAGCATGGCCTAATATACTTATAATAATAATATTGTGTTGACAACGCAATATTATTCCAGAAGCAAATACACATGTATTTGGACAGACTGCAATTTGCTTCTCTCTACAGGTGCCGATAGCAGAGGGCAGTGTGGATTTCCCTGAGTTAACTGTGTCTGACTGGGCTCTGTGATACTCCTAGATAGGCTGAGGTCCTCACAGCCTGTGATACTCCTAGATAGGCTGAGATCCTCACAGCCTGTGATACTCCTAGATAGGCTGAGGTCCTCACAGCCTGTGATACTCCTAGATAGGCTGAGGTCCTCACAGCCTGTGATACTCCTAGATAGGCTGAGGTCCTCACAGCCTGGATTTCAACTGTGTATGCTGGGCTCTGTGATACTCCTAGATAGGCTGAGATCCTCGATACCCAGAAGTAGGTTTCCTGGACAGGCAATGGATACTAATGACCATTTAAAGGGGAGAGAAATGAAATCAGAGTGTAGGAGGACAGAAAATGGTCGATCGAGAGAGGTGAGATGAGGTGGGGGGATGCTTCCTCCTTTTCCTTTAAATGTGATGCGGGACTTTTCAGGAAATTAAACACCGAGGCTATTAGCATCAGATCGGAAACAGATGAGGTTGAGACATCACAATACTACAGCAGATTCCCCAGGCAGGCAGAGAGGGGACATGTGTAAGCAATCACAGCAGTATTTCTGGAAAAGACCTTTTATGTTTTTAATACTTAACACTTCATAACAGGGACTAATAGGCAGGATAAAAAGAAGGCTGCTCGAAAGGCAACTTGGGGCATGAGTGGTTTTCCAGACAACAGAGTTGGGGGGAGGGAAGCTCTTGAGTTTCGATTCCTCATCCCTCCCTCCCCCTCCCACCCAACTTTGTTACATGAGAGCTGTCGGAGGCTGGCCAACAGGATGCCATGAGCAACTGGTAGACCTACCCTTACCAAAGAGGCTGGAGCCATCCTTTATTTCATATACGTGGATGGCCCCATGGTCCCAGTGTACTAGATAACAAAACAAACATTATATGGTCAGGAGCTGTGGCCACCATTGGAGTGGTCCCTCTAAAGGGACCACCCTTCTCCTAACTGTAACCTCTGGTTCCTAGAATCCTGTCATGTGCAGCCTGCCAGAGCTTCCTTCTCCCTCGGTGATCTCCTTTGGAATTTGGGAGGGGTTTTACTCTACTTGCCTGCCTACAGGACAGGAAAATGTCCTAAAGATGACCCAAAAGAATTCATAATGGACACCCATGGAGAAGCACACATTTTTGTCAAGGTCACCAGAGGCAAAGGTATTCTAAATGCCTCTCTGTGGAACACTGTAGCCTTGGGCAATGTGCTCAGTTTCTGCCATGGTGTTCACATCTGTGCATTCAGGAAGTTTGACAGTGTCACTCAGTTGGTGCTCTGGTCTTTGAAGGGAGGGATGAAGATTTTTGTAAGGAGAAAACTGTTAAAATTAGATATGTAAATGGAACCTTGGTGGCACTTGCAGCCAGTTCCACACCCACCCGAGGTCCTCAGTGCAGCACGAAAGGGGCTTACCTTTCTGTCATTCATGTCATCCCCTGGACTGTCATATTCACCCTGAAAGGGAAAAGGGAGGATACCAGATAAATTCGATGAAATTATCAAAACCAGATGCCAAATGATAAAGGATTTTCTTTTTATTCTTTATTTTTTTTAACTTTTCTAAGGTCATCCTTTTTTTTTTTTTCATTTCAATTTAAGGAAAGTCAGAAACCTTGCCTGGTCAGGAGCCAATACTAGATTTCTTAGTCACCACCTTGTAGGGTTTAATTAGAATAGCTTTTCACAGAAAATGTCCCCCTCCTGTACTTTCAGGATGAGCCCAGGTTACCACTCTTAGCCCACGCAATGGCAGGCCCTGGGCCCGTAAATGGGTTAACTCATATCACTTCATGTCATGTCATCTTGTGTCCATGACTGGCAGGACTTAGCTCTATTTGCTCCACATCAAAGACATCAAAACTTGGAAGGCTCCTGACTGAGGAATCCCTGCTACTCAGATGCATGTGGCTGCACCGCACCGTGTGACAATCAATGGGTATTTAATTTAAGGGCTGCTTAAGTTCTTCGCAAGTTGTCCTGAAAAATTACTGCATTTCATATTGGGAAGAACGTTACTTCCAGCCAAGGGATGCTTCCTGGTTGTGTATTACCCGAGCATCTGAGGTGTCTTCCATGGCCATCACCTGCCTTCTAATCAACCATATCCAACATCTCTGTTTTCACACTTTTGCCAAAAACAAGATAAGGTGTCCAGAAAAGCTCAGATGAAAACCAATGCCTCTTACCATCTGTGAAAATGACTGCAAGGACAGTTTGTGACCTTGGCAAAAACTGAACCAGGTGTTACCTTCAGCAGGGAGAAGATTGCAGGGTTGGCAAAGGTGTTTCAATCTCAGAGTTCACCCCACCTTGTTTTGCCATATATTTACCTACCCCAAGACCCACGGCTCCAACTTTTGGAAGATTAGAGGGAACATCCTGGTAAAATAGCATTTACAGACAGCCATAGCGCATACCCATAATCCCAGCTCTCAGAAGCTGAATTAAGAGGCTTGTGATTTGAGACAAGCCTGGGTCACATAGACCCCATGTCGAACATGGAAAGAAAGAAAGGAGAGAGAGGGGGAAGGAGAGAGAGTAAAGAGAAAGAGGAATGAAGAGAGTACTTACATCATGAAGTGGATAGGCAGCCTCGTAGATATTGTTTGCTATTAGAGAGTTAATACCTACAAAGTAAACAAGATGAGAATAAGAACACTAAAGCAGGGCCTTCTCAACCTGTAATTTGATCAATATTACACCCTTAAATTCTTCCCAGCTGTGAACCATTGTGATAATGGGGGAGGTCCTTCTGTATGCTGTGAATATATGTTTCTCTTATTGTTTGATGAATAAAGCTGTTTTGGCCAATGGACAGGCAGGTGTAGCCAGGCAGGAAGTATAGGCGGTACAACCAAACTAGGAAAATGCTAGAAGGAGGAACGCAGAGAATGAGTCAATGGGGAGACGCCATGTAGCCACCAAAGGAGTAACATGGCACAGAGCATCACAGGTAAGCCACGGCCTCATGGCAGTACATTGTTTAATAGAAACGGGGTTAATAATTAAGAGAGAGCTAGCCAATAAAAATCCTGAGCCATGGGCCAAACAGTTTATAATTAATATAAGCCTCAGTGTGTGTATTTGGGACTGAAGGGCAATGGGACCAGACTAGACAGAAACCTCCATCAAATGGCATGCAACATTCGGCCCGAACCCATGACCTGAGATTAAGAGTCTCATGTTCTACCAACTGCTTCCTCCTCTGTACTCCTCCACCCTGCAGGGATCTTCCTCAAGCTTTGGTTATTAGTATAAGGGAATGTTGTCCGTTTCCCAAATACCAATGGCATTTTCATATTCAGTGTACTGTTTGAACCTTCACACACCTCTTATCCTCCCATACTGATCACTCCAGCCACATGATCCTCCACACCACATGGCCACGAGCATTATTTGGGACCCTCTGTGTTCCAGATCAGCATGGATGCATTCTGATAGATGACTTTCACCATGAGAAGGTTGATGTCAGTGTTTTCCATCATACCTGCCAGCCTCTTCACAAGCCTACATTGTTATGGCTATCAGCCTGCCTGCCTAGACTGTAACAGCCCTGGGGTCAGAGTTGCCAGCATAGCAGTTCTCAAAATAAGGTTTAGGGAACATTGTGAGACCTCTGACTCTTCCATGGCCCCACTGGCATTATTTACCCTTTACTCTGACTCTATAAAGGGGCTTTGTGTCATGTAATTGTTGTCATCCCCTTGGCTAATAGAATATATGCTTATGCCTTCTTGTACTCTATGTACAATAAAACCTGGTCAGTAGAAAACACTAAATAAAATCTCTTGAGTACCCCCAACAATTTATTATTTCTTTTACTTTTGAGATTATATTATCTACCCTTTCTTCCCTCCAAACTTTTCCATTCACTTCTCCTTGCTCTTTCAAATTTAGGGCTCCTTCATTAATTGTTGCTATATTCATATATCTACATACATATATCTACATACATATTCCTAAATACAACCTGCTCAGCTCGTATAATGCTACTCAAATGCATGTTTTCAGGGATGACCATCTGGTATTGGATAACCAATCAGTGTGTTCTTCCTTGGCGAAGACTGTGTTTTACACCCTCATTCCTTAGTTGCCTGCAGTTCTTCATGCAGGGTTGAGGCCTTATGGGCTTTCCTCCATCCACATTGGTGTGTCTGTTGTTGCTGTCCTTGTCCTGCTCATGATTGGGCAGAGTCTTGTTGGTGAGACTTTATGGGTGCCACTCTGAATTCTTAGGAGACACAGTCTTACAGCAAGCTCCAACAATTTTTAAAGGGCAAAGATGCCCTGAGATAGATAGATAGATAGATAGATAGATAGATAGATAGATAGATAGAAAGGGGGAGGGATGGTGGGGAGGGAGGGAGAGAAGGGAGGAAGGGGAGGGAGGGAGTAAGGAAGAAAGAAAGAGAGAGAGGGAGGGAAGAAGGAAGGAAAGAAAGAAAGAAAGAAAGAAAGAAAGAAAGAAAGAAAGAAAGAAAGAAGCTAGTTACACAAGGGACTCGTTTACTCTTAACAGTACTTCATGCCCATTGCCCTTAGCAAAGTCTACTGGGAGAATACTGAGTGGATGGATGCTGCTGTCTCTCTGACCCCAATACACCGACAGTGGAGAGCTTCACTCACATAAGGGCATGGCTATTTGCTTGTTTCATTCTTGGTTTTATTAAGGCTATAAAGTAGTCTGTATGTTCTGGTTAAGATGGGCTAATCCTGGTCACCAGCTTCCGGATAAGGGAAATTGTATCTTGCCAATTCCGAGTACTAAGATCCTGCATACCAGGGTCCAAATTCAATCTTAGAAAGAAACAGGAGGAGGTTCCCAGTACCCAGTAATTTCGCTTTGACCTTGCATACACTTATTCTTGAACCACTCCTTGCAGAGAGGCTGTGGACAGTAGTAAGAGGAAAACAGCATGATGCCCAGATGCTGAGTGGCCTGTGTTGTCATTAGCTCTGCATCCACAATGAGGCTGGGACACACAGAGACCTAGGCATCACTGCATTAAAATTCATTATGTTCTATACCTCGTGTGTCCAGCTACCCCCACACATTCAGACACCAAAGAGAATTTCAAACAGTCCTCTCTTCTCCATCAAGTCCTCAGTTCTCGAACCTTGCCAAAATTCACTACAGTTCTTACATGCCACATACACCATGCCCTCCAGGCCCCACAGATGCTCTGTAGACACAGCTACCTCCAGGGATTTGAAAGCAGAGTGTGCATATGTGCCTTCAAGATCTAGCAGTCCTCTTCCAATTTCAAGTTTCCTCTTTGGGATTAACGTAAAGCATGAGAAATAACTTTGGGGGTCAAGAGGTGCTGAGAGGAGGAGAGCAGATGGGGGAGGGGTGCCAGGGGTGGACAAGCTACAGATTTGTTTTACTCAGAAGACTACAGTTTCAGTCAGAGCATCATTAATCAGTTCAAGAGTCCTAACCACAGCAATATGAAGCCACCCCACAGTAATCAAAGAGAGGAGAACTGAGTTGGGGCCAGTGGGGGTAAGGAGGTATTTCAAAGCTACAAGCGTGCTGTCGACATGGATAGAGGCTGAAGCAACACAGGCAGGTAGGGCCCCCAGCATGACCACACCCCTAGAATTAACCTCATTTGCAGCCCACAGTTGCCATGGCAGCTGTTCATACCCCAAAGACAGTCCCCAACACTTCATGGGGAGTGGGGGAGCAGGTGTTTCACATTCCTTGGCTCTCCCGCTCAGTCTCAGCTTCTCTTAGCACAGTAGCTGGGTATCTGACTGACAGACACTGACTGACAGCCTGACAGTCTAGGCTCAACTGGCCTGTCCTCAGAAGACCTCAATTCTCTGGGGTGTAAGCTGTACACCATTTCTACAGCAGGCAGCTCATTCCCTCCCAGGATGTAGGCTTCCTATTGTTCTGGGTCTTGCACAGCCTGTAACACACATGGGTCAGAGGGGATCAATTGCACTTAGTTCACTGTCCTGACACTCAAGGGGGTGACAGTTGAAAAGCCATCGGCCCTTGGCTGCACTTACTTGGTATCTCTTCTAGTCATCAAGTGCTCCGCCCCCCACCAACCATTACATCCTCCTCACTGCCTCAGTTTGGCAAGCCACCCTGATGAGGAAACTCGAGACCTCAGCTGATTAGTCTGCCTCCTAAGACAAGAAGTCCAGGCAAATGGTCTTTTGCCTTGGAGCAAAGACTTCTGGGTTATGAAATCCGAGTTATCCTGACTCAGATACGAGGCTCCCAAATGATGTAATTGGATGTTTCTCTGTCACCCGTAGCTGGGCACCTCCCACAGGACACCTAGGTGGTAGCACATGGGTGATCCCAATCAGTGCTGTTGGGGGGAAGGAAGGAGGGAGGACTCACACAAGAAGAAAGGGCGGGGAGGAGGCGAGCCAAACAGTAACTACACAGCCACAGCTTCTCTACCGAAGCAGGGTGGTGCTGGCCTCTTCTTTCACTCCCAGACTTCAGAAACCAAGACTCCACCCCAAACAAGCATGGAAATCAGTTTGAAAGAAAAAGAAAATAATCAAACGTTTTTCAAAAAGAGAAAGAATCCTTGCTTTGAAATTTTTTTGATTTTTTTCCCTTCCTTTTCAACAAAAATGGGCTAATTGGTTCCATCATGCACCATTCATGTGGCCACAGTGGCAACGCTTTCTTCTTCAGGATCACATATATACTCTTCCCTCAATGTATTAGGCACAGTGGGGGCAGGAGAGAAGGAGAGAGAGAGAGAGAGAGAGAGAGAGAGAGAGAGAGAGAGAGAGAGAGAAGCACTAAGCCTTTGTCTTCTTACTCCCAGAATTCAGAATCAAGGCCATGGAAAAACAGAAAGCTCCAAGGATATTTTCCTTCATTTCTCTCTCATCCCTAAAGAAAAGAAAAGCCTCAATTCAAAGAAGGCATCAAGTCTGGGGTCCCTAAGTCACCAGCCCTAACTCGCCTTCACACCTCTACGCACTGCACACCTGCTGCTTAGAACTCTAACCCTCAAAGGAAAAGGCGCCGATTCCTCATCACCCAACTCGGACCACACTTTAAACAGCCTGGAAGACTGGCCCAGCATCACCACCCATTTGCATCCAGAAGCATCAGAACTAAAGACCACAGCCAGAATGGACTCAGGCTCCTGCCATGGGTTACTGAACATGCGCGTCCAAAACCCAAGCCTTGCCTTTGGCTCTGCAGACATGAAGCGAGAACAAAGTGCAGGACTTTACGGTCCACCTCCCAGAGAGAGTCTCATTAAATCTACAAGTGCTGCTGGGTGGCAGAGAGCACAGCTCTGCTCCCTGCGGGGCAAACTCAAAGGAAACTTTCATCCTTTGGGACAGGTACTTAGAGGGATGGTGCTGTCCTCCTGAAAATCCATTTGGTTTTGATTCCCTCCACAACAGGGCCCGCTCAGCCCAGCGTTCTGCTTTCATCCCTATACTCCAGCCGGACATAAATCTAAACCAGAGCCCCCAGACGGCACATTTAACAGAGACTATATTTACCCATCACCAAATTGTCTTGACGTGTGCTTAATTACTTAAATGTCTTTAATCCCAAGCCTTTTCTTCTAACAAAATAGAAACCAGTTCAGCTGGATGAATGATAAACCAGATGTTTACAGCACACACCATGCTCTGGCTCCGGTCAAAATAATTAAGACATCGTCTCCTGAGGGGGAGGGCAGATGCCCAAAGCATACATTCGTTTCAATGCTCTGACACCAAAATGTCCATGAGAACATACCTCCATCAATCTGTAATTTTCTATCCACGGAAAGGCAATAATAACTTCCATATGAAGGAGCAAGAAAGGTGTGTGCCCTGCGATATGGTCAAGAAGGCTAGGATTTCTCTCCACGGATAAGCATGCTTTAAAGTCACTGCATGATGGAGTACACATCCAGGCCCGGGCAGCTGACCTTGGGAAATGTGACAATGATTAAGGAGGCATGGCGGAGCTCGACCAAGTGTGTGATTGTTCACAGGCTTCTCCCGCTAGGCAGACCTAGCTTGTAAATACTGTTGTCTCTGAAGAGTATGTGCATTAACCCATAAACTCTCCCTGGCAGGGGTGGAGACGAAGGAGAAGCTGAGATGCTCCCTCTCCAGGGGCCTGGGAGAGAAGGCTCAGTGGCTAAGAGCTCGCACTGCTGTTGCAGAGGACCTGAGTTCAGTTTCAGGACCCACACCAGGTGACTCAGAATTGACTGTAACTCTAATTTGAGGAGATTCGATGCCCTCTTCTGGCCTCTGTGGACACCACGCCCTCACTTTCTCAAGGTCAGATACTTTTGTTTTGCCTTTAAAAAAAAAAATACTAATTTCAACCCTCTCCAAAGAGGGGAGAGTCAAAGGGAGGGGGAAGGAACTGGCTGCAGTAGCTAGAACATTGTAGATTCACTCCTGTGTGTTCCTATGATAAAGCTTAGAAAATAACAATGAGAAATGGGCTCCTTATAGACAGGCTTGGTTACCCTTGGGTATTTCTGAGGACCAAGGGGCAGAACCTTCTGCAATGCTCTCCACAATCCTTGATGTCATTAGATCAGGACACCTGTAACAGCCCATCCCGCTGTACCTTTCTCCTTCTCTTTTTCTTTAGCTGACTTTGCGGTTCCTAGCAATCACCTGGGTAGATTGCTGACGATGCACATTCTAACTTTGTCTCTACAGATTTCAGCGCATCAGCCATGTGACTTGGCGACTGGGTTTATAACCAGGACAGCAGGTGGCTCTGATGGCTCAGCTTGCCATCCTGAGGGCATGATGCAAAGAGCTAATCTAGGAGGACGGACTTCTTCTAATTACCCTCACAGACTAATTTGAATCATACCAGTTGGTATTCCCTCCCCCCCCCCAATTGCCCACTCCCATGCTCTCTGAGGTCCATAAGTATCCTGACCCCCCTGGTCCTGACCATAACCCTGACTCCTTTGCACACTGGTAAAATGGTGGGTTCCTGCTCTGGCCTCATTATCTTGTGTGTAGAGGAGACCACATGGCCCCTTGAAATCACAGGTTCTAGTACATGTTAGAGCTAGATGATGGTTTCAGCAGCACTACAGAATCCCGTTGTCTGATGGGGCAGAAACAAGCAGGGAGAGAATGCAACTCTTTCGAGTTTCTCGGCTTGTTCATCCCAGAACTGGGAGGCACCACTGTTCCATCCATGTCAGGTATGTACCTGCCATCCAGCTCTGCTTCTCTACATACCTCTGCCCTGCCCCATCTAACAGGAATAGACTGACATAATCTGCAATGTCCTCCTGCTCCCCATCCCTTAGAGGGATGGAGGACAGAATTTAGATTCCTGGCCTTCTATCTAGTCACCTAGACACGCCTCTATAACCCAAGGGCTTATAGGTCTAGAGGTGTTGATAACTCTGCCACTGTGAGTTTCAGATTGCTGCACCATTCCTGGTACTTTACAGTCTTCACCCTGAATGGCAGTTAAATGCCTGCCCTGGATAGTCCGGATGTGCTGCTCCTGCTGCCAGGATCCTGGCTGACTCTACAGTTGCTGCATCTGGTCCTCTGTCTTTCCTGCTTTCCTTTCCTAGGCAGCCCCATGCTTACCCGTCACCTCCCAGGGGAGTCTCTCTCTGTGCCTCTTGCTTAAAACACACACCCCCATCGCCGGTATCTTTCCTTGTTTACTCTTCCATTTAAATGTACATCCCTGCATGACGATTCTGTTTGTTTATTGGCTTATTTTCCATCTCCTTTCACTAGAATGTGAAGGGTTTGTTTCTGTTTAATTTACTACTCTATTATCCAGCTCTAGAATTTGAATGACACACAGTAGGTGCTCAAATAGTTTGGGAATGAATGAAAGGATCATCTTCCAAGTCCTCTGGGAAACCTTTCCTGATAGCTTGCACTGTCAATTGATTGACTTATAGAACACTAGAGAAGAGCCAAGAAAGCTACCTCTAACTCTCGCCCTAAACCCCCATGGTGTGCTAGTCAGTAATTATGTCATGAATTTAGGTAACACTGGTTTGACTTGCTTCTCGTGGGGGCCTAATGGACCAAAGGAGCTAACGATATGAAAGACTTTGAAAAATGTCCAATCATACATGTAAATTTTGGTTGTAATAAATGCCTTATTGGTTCAGAGATCTCCTACCTACTTAGCTCCCACCACAGAACGCCCAGAAGCAAGGATGACTATCTATAAACAGCTAATTCAAAGCTCATAAAACCCACTCCCCCTGATGATACATGCTTTATCCACAGCAGGATCCTGGCAGCAACCCATTCTTCAATCTCTCTTTGCTAGAATTTTAAGGAGCTTGTTTGCCTATCTCCCAAATGGCACAAGAAAACTACAACAGGAAATTATCAGGGGAGATCAGAGCCCAATTATCCTTTGCTAATCCATGAGCACACACATACACACCCTCATACATACACATTCACACACTCACACTCACGCATACACACTCACACACTCACATACACTCACACACACTCATACATACTCACACAGTCACATACACTGTCTCCTGTCTTCATTCTCTCTCTCTCTCTCTCTCTCTCTCTCTCTCTCTCTCTCTCTCTCTCTCTCTCTCTCTCTCTCATACACACACACACACACACACACACACACACACACACACACACACACATGCATTCTTTCTTCATCGGTGGCCATGCAGAAGAGCTTGCATGCATTCATCTGGAGAATGCCTGCTGGAGTCTATGGCCACATCATCTGAACACACCCCATTCTTCTGATCGTGGAAATCCAGCAGGGCCAGTCATGCCTAGTACATAGGTGGGAAAACAAAGGGCACAGTAAGAAAGTAAGGACTTTTGTGATTGGTTCAACCCAAAAGAATGTGGCTACCGGCAGGGACAGCCACACCACTGAGCACAGGTGCCTTTCCCTGTGCTCAGGGTTAGGTTTAGAATACAACTGCAGAAACGCAAGGGCCTTATGGTTTAAATATTTATATTCTGTTTTTTTCCCTCCTAGTTTTGACATTCAATTTTAATTTGTGTTTTTTCCTAGTTCTTATTTTTCAATTTATTATTTATATTAGGCTTGTTTTATTGTTTTCCTTGTAAGCCTCTTTAGAAATGTTGTGGAGCAAGGCAGAAAAATAAATAAATCAGCACATGCAGTTTATATATAGACTGGATTTTACAAAATCCAGCATCAATAGAAATGTATTGTCTACAAAGAAAAAGAGTGATGATACCAAGCTGAATTGCTGCTGTGCTCATTGTCACTTCTGCTTTCTCATTTTTCAGTTAAGTGCAATGAGAAAGAGACTAAAGCTCTGTACATGGGTCACAAGTATAATGACCATATGGAAGACCAGACCCAAGGCCAAGGTCATGGAGAGGCATGCCTACTGTGCCAAATACAATCCTGTTCTCTCTCTTTCCTCTTCCATTTATGAGACAGCAGTTCTCTGGAGAAACGTCAGTCATGTCTACCCATCTGTGCTTTTCCTTCACCTTGTATGAAATTGGAGAGATAGGAAAGAACTAAATCCATCTCCTGGCTCAAAGGTCCATGTGATCTCAAAGCTTCACAGTGCTGTATTCTTCCCTGTTCTGACCCTACCATGTTCTTCATCACTTCTGATCTACCAGTGGCGATTTCTAGATTGGTCAAAGAGCTCCAAAGACTTGACTTTTTTGCCAGGCAGAAGTCAAGCCACTTGAGGATGGGTATCCTTCCAAGTCCCCTTCTGCTGAAGAGCACAGTTCAACCATCCCTCTACAATTCGAGGATGCCGGCAGCAACTACGGTGCAATGAACTGACTCCCAGACTCACCCCCACTCCACCACTGGCTCACAGTGCTTCAAAGGGAGGAGGAACAGGGCAGCCAAGCTCTAGGTCCACTTAAAACAACTCTTAACATGTGGCCCTGGACAAATCTCCTGTGTTCTCTGTGCCATTTGTAATTGGTGATAATTCCTGGTACACTACTGTCTTCAGGAGCCATGAAATTGATGCTGGATCATTTCTATTGACACGGAGAAGCAAGTCTGAAAGGTAACTGCTTCCTGCTTGGTGCTCCTGTTTCACTGTGTATGCATCTATTACAGCACCTGCTGCATTGTCTCATAATTTCCTATTCACACATCTGGCTGAGTGACTATACTAGGACCCCTTAAGAGTAGACAATATGCCAAATTCATCTTGGCATTCCTCAACTTCTGTAGCATCGTTTGACACACAGAAGGTACTCAAAGTAGATGCTTGTTTGAATGTCTTAGAGGAAAGTAAAATTTTGAACACTACTAGGCAACAACAAAATCCTAACGATGTTTGACTTTGAGACGCGCGCGTTCGCGCACATGGACACATGGACACACACACACACACACACACACACACACACACACACACACACACACACACATTAAATCCTAAAAAGCAAAAGAAAACAGAATCAGTTGAAGCAGGCAGCTTCCTGTGACCTTCCAATAATCCTGGGGATTATCCCTCCCCAAAGCCCCAGCTTTTAAGGACTTGCCAGTTTACAAAGCAAACACACAGTTGCCTGTTTAATCTTTACAAAAACTGAATGATACATTCATGATCTCCATCCCACACAAAAGAAACTGGGTTGCAGAAAGGTTAAGTCACTGTCTGTGAACACAGTCAGAAACTCACCAGCGATTGCCATGGGACTAATAGGCTTGGCATTTTAAAAATTAATTCATTAGATAAAGTCAACTGAGTAGAATGTGCAGAGCAGAAAGCTAGGTGCCCAGGGCCAGAAGGGCATAAGCAATGGTTTCCACCCGTCTCCAGGACTCAGCCATGAGTGTAGAGAACGAGCAAGAAAGAGATTGGGGTTAGTGGAAACCCCAAAGAGAGAGCATTGTGGGAGAATCAGTGGACTGGTGACTTGATCTGGGAATGAGTGATAATAAAATTGGGGAGATTTTCACTTCTGCCACCATATGCATCTCTGAACAGTTCGCTAGTATCAGACTCCTGCCTTAGTGTGTATACTCTGAAATGCTGAGGCTCCTGATCCAAGGGCACAGAACGAGTCATATGTGAAAAACACACCAAAAGGCAAATGGATTACACCTGTTACAGTAAAGAGAACTCTGGGCTTAAGAGAAGCACATTTGGACCTCACAGCCCCTTGCTGTATAGTCTTATCTTAGTCATTCACCCTCTCTTGGAGAGGAAGTGGTTTCTTCATGCAGAGGATGAATGGGTTACACCCACCTGAGACCTCTAAGATACTTTTCTACCTAAAAACAGTACATGAAAATTAGCTGTAGTTACTTAAAACTACTGTATGCTGATCACTTTTGTCAACTTGACACAAGCTAGGGTTACCTGGGAAGAGGGGACCTCAACTGAGGAACTGCCTCCATCATATTGGCCTGTGGGCATGTCTGTGGGAGCATTTTCTTAATTGTTAATTGATGTAGGAAGACCAAGCCCACTGTGGGCAGTGTCATCCCTGGGCAGGTAAACCTAGGCTGTATCAGAAAAGCAGCTGAATAAGCCATGTGGAGCAAAACAGTGAACAAGGCTTCGGTTCCTGTCCCTGGGTCCCTGCCTTGAGCTCCTGGCCCCGTTTCTCTCTTCCTGCCCCTGTTGCTTTTGGTCGTGGTGTTTATCACAGCAACCAAAAGCACTCTAGAACAAGAGAATTGCAGTGGAACGATGCAGATAAAGTGAGAGATGTAGACAGTCCTAGAAAGAGGAGGGAACCTTCGACCACCATGAGCTAGAGCACCCTAGACATGCCATGGAGTGGGCGCCTCCACTCCACAGCCCAGACTGGCTGCTCAGTCTAAGCTGAGGCAGCCCTGCTTGCGAGGGGTGAGTCTGCTGCTCTTCCTGTTGCCCACCAAGGAAGGTGTTGACAGGGCCGCCCCCAGCCCCTCACCGCCTCATGGACCACCTCGCTGGAGCACTCCTTACCCATCGTGTTGTTGGCTCGAGAACAGGCTGTGCGTTTCAGAATCTCGTGTACCTAAAAGGGAAGGATAGCAGGGCTGTGAATGCCTGGACCATGTGCGTCACCACCCTGTGAGGCAGGCTGGCTGGGACAGAGGCACAGGCCTCATTTGGAGGGAGGGGACGCCAAGCATGTGCGGAGCTCATGGCTTACTTGTCAAACCCATTCAAGCTTGAGTATTTTGAGGAAGCAAAGAATTTAACCCCTCTCTCTCTCACACACACACACACCCCTCATCCCTTCCCACCCTGAAAATAAAATGAATCAATAAAAGGCTATAAATTGGCTGCAGTGACAGAAGGGAAGGAAAACAGAGGCAGCCTACAACACATAGCCCTCTTGAGGGCCAGGGAGGAAGTATCTGGATTTGTCCCCCTCCTGTGTGGGGGAGCCTCAGGGAAGGTGGGGTTCCCTTACATGGCGCTTCCTCCATCAGTCAGAGGCACATGCTAACTAGGAGAGCCTGAGGGAATGCTGGAAAACATTCAGGGCACACAGTCAGAAGTAGAAGGGCCTGAGCCCGCATCAGAGGGTTTTTCCTTCTGCTGATAGAACCCTGACAGAGGCCTAGGAAGCCTCTGGAAGAAAATGGACACGGCAGTGCTTGGTGTGGAAGGGTGCAGCCTATTCTAGCATTCTCATCTGCCCAAGCTGTCCCTGAGTTTTCACCCTGCCTGCTCACAGCTGCCTCCTCCTTCAGCAGAAGTGGGTAGTCTGTGGGCCACCAGCTCTGTTGCAGTTCAAGTTCACAAGCCTAAAAGCTCTGGAGAACTCTTGCGCCATCAGACTGGGAGGCTATCTCTCACATGGAGGGGTGTTCCTAGCAGAGAACCTGAGACATAGGTGGCTCAGTGATAGCCATATAATGACTTCCTCATGGGTCCCAAGCCTCAGCCAGACCAAGCAATGGTATCCTATCTGAAAGAAGGGAACAAATAACTGAGCCAACAAAGGGGGGTGGGAGTAACAGAAAACAGTCACAGATGCATGCAAATGAGACATCCCTCAAAAGGCCAGGGTGGTCAGGATAAAACTCAAGGCTCTTCTTTGCCCTTCTCATACTTTGGAGTAGATTGAGAAAACGGCAGAGCATAGAAAAGGAAGCTTCTAGAGGAGGGGGAGTGAGAGATGTGTTTCATCACCATTATTCACACTTCTATATTCCTGCCACAGACCTAGAGGGAGTGGTAAATAAATAACTTCCAGAAGAACGGGGCTCAAGAGTGTTTAATTCTGCTTCTAATACAGCAGTAATTCAATAGCGATAATAATTAGGAACAGTATTTATAAGGCATTGTATTATTTTACAAGCACTTTGCAATGATCAGTTAATCTCCACACCCTGTTTCTCCCCCCACAGTGTGAGAGCCAAGCCATGTTGAGAATTAACTGACTTATAATAGCATCAAAGAAAACAGGAAATTTATACCCCTTTCCATAGGAAGAGAAAAGAAATCATATGCCCATTTTTTAATCCTTCCTAAAACATGGCTTGAAGGGACCAGAGGTGTTTTCTTGTACATCTTGAAAGCACGTGTAAAGACCATTTGTCTATGTGTCTTGGAAATGCTCAGTAATTTTGTCTGCTCCCTGACCCTTCTTACCATCTATGTCACCCAGGTGGCTGGAAAGTCCTTCTAAGTCTCTCTCCCTCATCTATTCAGCACTGGAAATGTAAGCTCCTTCCTAGGAATATTACTTCCGCACTTTCCACAAGGCTGTAAGTTCTGATCCCTCTTGCCTTCCTCTGCCCACAGGCTATGTGTCTCAGGAGTGATACAGAACTAACTGATGGGTAAATGAAGATACCATGTGGCTGGAGATGGGGCCACAAGAACAGAGGCCAGACACACATGTTTATCAGATCAAACATCCAACACAAATAAGATCTTTGGTATGAAAGGAAAGAAAGGGGAGAGGAGGGAAAGACCTTTCTGTGGGGGTTAAAGAAGAAAAAGTTCATAAAAGCACACTAGCCCTGCAATCAGGACTACTTCCAGTCCTGTTATAGCATATAGATAAAGATATATTACTATATAATAGTATCTAGATAAATATAAATGCTAACAATCCATGTGATTTTTTTCTAATGTATTGCTTTTCAGAGCCTCCGTGTCTTTAGTTATAGGACAAGGGGGTCGCCTTAGCTGGTTTCAAGTTCTACCACCTCTGACAATCCCTCATTCTGTGATTCTAAGAAAGGTCTGTATGAGGAGTTCATAAGCAGCAACACTCCTCTCAAACCTTAGCAGGTGAACTTTGTTTGCTCTTTCTTGTACTGCTGGGATGGGGAAGCTCTTGGATACCTTACAGTTGCTAGGCAACTCCAGGCAAATAATGATGAGAGATAACTGAGAGGGAAAGGAAATGCCCTGCTAACCACACACTCAGTTTTTCCCAAAAGCCTTTACGAACCCAGTACACCCTTTACTTACAATGCGACTCCGTGTAGCATTGTCAAAGAAGGTGTCCTTCTCCTGGATGTTGTACCTAGAGAATCAAAGAAAGTAAATGGTGAGATCACGTCACTATCCTACCCTGACACCACTGTCCCCACAGCCCAGGGCAAACCTTTAGAAAGCAACATGGCAAGACATGAAAGTTCTCACACACTTAGACACAATAAGGATGCTTGTTTTGACCCAGGAATTCTGAAAACTCATTCTAAGAATTGTTCATAATGAAAATAAATGAGCAGAAGAAACATATTATAAAATTATCCAGCACACATTATTCAAGTTCGAAATTAATATGGAAGATTGTCTTGAAGGCATTGAAAATTATAATTATGAGAAGTCTGTAAATAGAAAGCTATGATAGAAAAAGTATGCTGTGATAAGTGAAAATAAATTTTTAGAAAGAGCCTAGTTTGGGGGTATTGGGATTATAACTATTTGTCTTCCAAAATTCCATTTCCATCAGTAGATACCAAACTCATTTATGGAAGGCCCTGTGAGTGTTCATACATTGAACAACAACAAAAGCACCTGTGAATCCAAGCACTCGAAAGACAGGCAGGGGCATCGAGAGTTCTAGGGCGGCCTGGGTTGCACCACAAGAACTTGTCTCAAAACAACAAACAATAACACAAAGTCCCACAGCACCTTTGGAGTGTTCTGGCTGTCAAACGTCCTTGCTGAAGGCACAGATCACTGGACCTTCTCCTTATTTTCCTGGGAGTCACCAGTCACACGTATCACAGTGACTGATGCCAAGTGAAGCATGATGCTATATAGACTGTGATTATGCCAGGTCAGTGACAGAGATCAGACTTTTGATTGGGAAGAATAGAATTTTCTAGAAAACATACTGGTTATTAACAGGCCTTAAAGAATAGCAGAAGTGAAACAAAGAGAAACGTGAGGGGGATAGCTGATCAGAAGCCAGCATCCACATGAATTAAAGCCTAGGGGGAGGAGCATGGAAGAAACCAGAGACAAAAAGAACAACAGGTTCACCAGCTGTGGACCCTGTGGGATAGATACACTGATCTCTCTATCAAGCAAGATGTGAAATAATGGTATGACTGCCATGGAGGTAACCAATCGCCTTCTCATTGGATTTGAGAGGGACTCTATGCCTGGTATTGTAACCTAGACAAAAGCTCTTGGCAAAATGTCATATGCCCTAGGGGGAAGCTACTACTATGCTAAGTAGACATGTTGACAAACTACCTTCTAAATATCTGTTTATACACAAGACTAAAGACACTCGCAGTTTTGGTCAGAAAAGCTGCTTCTTGCAGCAAATGGAAGTTAAAGTGGAGACGCATAGCTAGTAAAAAGTGTTGAGAGTAAGCGGTTGTTGAGTGGTCACTGCAACACAGAACAGCTATGTCACCCACTCCAAGGCTCAGAGACTAGTGCAGAAGAAGAGGAAGAAGCAATGTAAGAAGTAGAGGAGAGGTAGGAGGAAGAAACCTATGGATATGACATGGTCGTTTACTGTGCTCGTGAAATCACAGCAGCTGGTTACCTGCAGAAGACTGGACTCCTCAACATCCCATCAAAGATAGGGGAGGGGCTTTGGAAGCCTCACCTTTCTTGAGGAGCCATTAGTTAATAGCTCCTGGAAGAAGGGGTGTCATTTTCTTGTAGCTGCTGGAGAGTTTCCATGCCCTATTATATAACCCTTGACCCACAGTCATGTAAACTTCAGTGGATCACAAAAAGCAAGAAAAAACATGGAAATACTCAAGAAACTCGCTGAGAAGAAGAAAGGGTTCGGTAGGAATGGGAGGAAGATAAGATATAAAGAGCAGTATATATGACCAAACTATATGATACATATGTATAAAAAAGGGTGCCATGCTGGTTCTTGCTGGGTCACTTATATCTGCATGGCCCTGGGCTGAGGAAATTTGGTTTCCCCTTTGGAACAGAAGGACAGTAATATAGTCGCAAAGGGGGTGGGGACTTGCTGTGAAACATATGCATATTCATAGAATTGTTGTTAAGCATGGCGAGATAGTGGGAGGCATTCTCTAGTGAACACAGAAACACTGCTTCTAAAAGGGAAGGCTCTTTCTGTGTTCTTGGGTCTCTGTGTCCCTTCTGTGCCTTGCTCACTCAATTCTTATCATCCGATAGCTACAGGGTTTCTCCTGAGCTCCTGGTGCATGTCTTATGCTTCAAAGCTTCATCTTTCATTTCCCACTTTCCTACTGTGGTCATCCCCATAGAGAGACTTTCATCCACACTTCCTGGGTGGGTATAGCTTTCCACAGAATCAAGGAAAGCATGAGTGTGCAATGGGTAGACACAAATCCAGAACCTTCTCTTGGTTTCAACATGCATTATCAAAACCTAATCAGACAAATTTGGTAGAAGGGCTTCCCCCCAGGAGGTGAGCACTTTCCTTCTCACACCTGGCTGTCCCCTGGCTCTCCAACCATCCTCTACAGTGGCCGAGAAGTAGACAGATGTCCCTGGATGAATGTCCAGGGCTATTTGGAATGACCTCACAGAGAAAGGGCAGTCTTAAGTCTGGGAACTATTTTCCCAGGACAGCTACTTCCTCCCCCTGACTCCCAGTTTCCAGGGTCATCATTGGAAGAATGGCAGGGCAAGTCCTTCCCCACCCCCTGTCATGTGCCTGCCCACTCACAGTGGCTCCCATACTCACAGGTACATTTTTTCCCTGGAGAACGGGTAGGAGAGGTTTTTCATCCTGTTGTTGCTGTGTTCAGGAACCCTGGGCTGCAGGGGTGAGCTGAGCGTCTGCAGAATGGCACTGAACTTCTTTGCGATGCTACCTCCTGCTTTGATCTCGTACATCTGTAAACAACAAAGCACAGGTCTAAAAAGGATGCCACCTGCAACATGAAGAAGAGCAGAGGGCATAGGTCTCTGGGGAAAATGCTCTGTGCGAGGGAGCGGGTGGGAGGAATAAGCAGGGCCCTGTCTTTACCTTCATTGCTTTTTAAAAGCCTCTCAGTCGCATGCCCTGTGGAGGTGGCCAGGGCAAAGAAACATGCAGATTCCAAACTTCCTGACTGCCACAACATCTTAAAGAAACCACAGGCCTACCACGAGGCAATCACCACACCTCCACTAGATAAATGTGTATAGGATTGATGTATAGAGGCCTGCTAGAGGACTCCAGCAACACCTCTGCCCCATGCCTTGCAGCTGGGGTGGGCGGGACTCAACCAAACACAGCCCAGGGTTTCTAGCCCCGGCAAGAGAGAAGACTCCAACACTTTTCCACCAAACAGGAACTAACTGGCAGAGGTGCAGGGTGCTTGGGCACTGTTATGACCTCTTTGTGATAGGGAAGCATGATCCTGCCCAGTGCCATGAGGGATGAGTGGGACAAGTAGACCCACACGCAGGCCTGGGGCAATCCACCCTGAGCTCTGAGGAGAAAACGTGGGCCCGCTGGGAAGACGGACAATATGATGGTGAGCAAATGGATGGGATGGTATGAGGGAGGAGGGAGGGAGGGAGGGAGAGAGAGAGAGAGAGAGAGAGAGAGAGAGAGAGAGAGAGAGAGAGAGACTGGTTCATTTCCTATACACAGGAGCATATCTGAAGATGACAAAGAGATGAAGAGCAGGCTGAGATGGGCAAATTGATTGTCACCCAAGACCATGGTGAAGTCTGGGCCTGGGCTGCGGCTGAGGCCCATGTCTAGGTTCGTGGCTGTGATGCAGCTGTGGTGTGGTCTCTGATGATGTCTATGGCTCCTGATTCCACCAAAGGCCAAGAGGATAGGTCTTGCCTCTCACTGTCTGCAGCACTAGGGAGAACAGGTCCTGCCCCTCACGAGCTGAAGCATCTCACCCAGGCAGCACAATAGAGCTGACTCTGTTCACAGGGACATGAGCAAACTGGCCCTGAGGGTGTGAGAATGGGAGAACAGGTCATACCCCTCTTGTATGGCACGTGGTGGCATGGGTGTTGGAAAGATGCCCTCTTCCCTCACCCCTCGGCACTTGCAGCAGGTGGGGGATCTGACCCAACCCTACCAGCTGTGGCGTTTGGGAGAGTCAGGCCTGAGGTTGTGAGAGGGGCACCGTCGATACTGCCTCTCCCATCTGCAGTGTGGTGGTGGGAGTAAGGAAAAGATGCCCACCTCCCTACCACTTACAGCTGGTAAGGGAGCTGAATCCCTCCCTGCCTTTCGGAAAGCAGACCATGAGCCTTCTTAGGCAGCAAAGCAGAGCTGACCCTGTTTACAAGGGGTTTGGGTAAGCCAGCCCAAGAATTCGAGCATGAGAGATCTGGCCCTGCCCTTCATCTGCCACATGGTGACATGGGCAGGGAAGAGAGCCCCCACCCACCCCTCTATGCCTGAGGTGGCTGGGAGAGTTGGCCCTGAGGTCATGAGAGCGAGAGAGCTGCCCTAGGCCCTTGCCAGCTGTAACGCTAGGGAGAGCAGGCCTTGCACCTCACTTGGGCAACTCAGTAGAGCCAACCCTGTTGGTGGAGGTATACGTGAGCCAGCTCCCAAGTCGTGAATATGGGAGAGCTGTCCCCACTACTCACCTGTCCCACAGTGACATGGTCAGGAGAGAACTGTCACCCCTTACACCTCACTTCTAGATACCTGTGGCAGATAAGGGAGCTGACCTACCCCCCCCACTGGCTGCAGCATTCAATTAAGTGGGCCCTGCACCTTGCCTGGACAGCACAGCAGAGCTGACCCTATTGACAGAGGTACGGGTGAACCGGCCCCAAGAACGTGAGGGTGGGAGATGTGGTCCTGCCCCTCATCTGCCATATGGTGGTATAGGCCTGGGAAAGATGCCCACCTTTCTGCCCCTTGCCACCTGTGACAGATGGGAGAGCTGGCCCTGAGGTCATAAGAGCAGGAAAGCTGTCCCTGCCCCTCACCATCTGGGCTGCAGCACTCCAGAGAGTTGACTCCCTCACCTTGCCTGAACAATACAGCAGAGCTGGCCCTGAGGGTGTAGATGCAGGAGAACCCACCCTAAGGGCACAAAAGCAGGAGAACTGGCCCTGCCCCTTGCTCATTGCTGCAAGGGGTGAAATAACCTGGGCAATTTTGGAGAGCTCACCCTGGTGGTGAGGACTGGGGGAGTGTGGAGAGCTGACCAACCCTGAAACTACCCAGGCCCAGAACCAGGGTTACGATATGGCCGACCCCAACATTCACCCTGTCTATCATCTGTAGGAGCAGGTGAAGGGGCGGGTCCTACAGACCCACAGCTGCAGGATCTCCATGACACACAGCAACAAGACATCCAAGAGGAAGCCTGGTGAGGGGCCAGCATCAATAGTGTAGCAGAAACCAAATCAATGACTCTTTGCAACCAACACTTGCAAATAAACATAGATGGACAAACAGGTTAAATACTTTTTTCCCTCTTAAATTTTATTTTATTTATGGGGGAGTGCTGCAAGGGCAGAGGGGGGATATGAAGGGTTGGAGGAATGAATGGGATCTAGATGCATGATATGAAAGACACAAAGAATAAATTAAAAGGAAGTTTTTTTAAAAAAAGAATTTAAAGTAAAATAATAAAAGCAAAAATAATCTGAAAAAAATTGAAGTAGAAATTTTGCTTAAAAGAACTTCAATTTTGTCATCTTTGCCTACTTTCATAGCTTCAATTTAATTGATAAATTTTATAGTGACTGACACTCCCACAAACTTACAATAAATTATTTTTAATGAAAAGAACACATTCTTTAAAAAAGAATTTATATATAAAAAAACAGCTCTGATTCCCATACAGCCCAACTAGATATTAATTGTTAAGGATCCAAAAGATGATTTCTGATAATGCTTCAATGATTAGCCAGAGAGCTCAGGGATCCTCTTGGCTCTGCCTCCTCCGCCCTGAGATTGCAAGTGGCAGTCACCACACCAACCTTTCTACACAGATGCTGGGGATTGAACTCGGGTCTTTGTGCTTGCACGGCAAGCACTTCACCAACTGAGGTACCTTCCTGGCTCCTCAAATATTACACAATCAGTGAGATCTGTCCTGAGTAAAACATAGACATACTATCCTGAAGATGATCATTAATAGTAATAGTTATTATAGTGTTTTTTTAATGCTGCATAAACCAGTTATGCCTACAATACAGCTTTTGTTTTTATTTAATGGTTATTTCTTATGGGTGTTTTGCATGCTTGTAAGTCTGTGTTCCCTGTGGGTGCCTGGTTCCCACTGAGGTCAAAAGAAGGCCTCAGAGCTCCTGCAGCAGAAGGTTGTGAGTGTGGTACTGGGATTTGAACTCAGGTCCTCTGGAAAAGCAGACAGTGCTCTTAACCTCTGAGCCACCTCCCCAGTACCCACTGCAATATTTAGATTTCCAGGTTTGTGAGTGCGATAGCTGAAGCACAGATGTCATAATTCCAGAAAGATTGCAATGCATTCATTATGAACACAGGGTCCACACAGGTGATTGTCCTTTCGAGACACAACATTCCCCCTTGCTCCTTCCCCAAATCTGACCTACTGAGAACATGGAGACCCTTGTCATAAATCTGGGGAAACAGCATTGGACCAAACCAAGCCCTCTGAATATGGGTGCCAGCTAGGAGACCAAGACAGTCTATGGGACTTCTAACACTGGAGCCAGCCTTAATCCCTAGAGCCAGTCTTAATCCCTTAATCCCTTTTGTTGTCCCTTGGTCAGCAAAATATGACAGAGGAGACACCAGTCGGCCCCATTCTAGAAGATCAGCAGCTTCCAACCCTCCTCCTTTCATGTCCCTAAAACACTCTGAGTGTCCCCAAAGAGGGAAAAGCCCCTAACTAGAGTCCCTTCGAACTTTCTGCAAATGACAGCTATGGAAACAAAGCCCCTTGAACCTCAAACCACCAAGAGACCCCAGCTTCCACCAAGGGAAGCCAAATGATCCTGACCCCACCTCTGCTCAAGTTACTGTCCTCAAAAATCATTCTTGCCTACTAAGTTTTGACTATTATTAAGTTACTAAAAATCTGGTTAATTTTTTCTTTCTAATTCTTTAATTACTACTCATATTTACATACCCACCCCCCTTTCCCTCACTCTCCCATCCTCCCATGTTCCCCACCAGCCCCCCAACCCATCTCCCAACTCCTCCCCAGGGATAGTGAAGCCTCCCACCAGGGACCATCGAAGTCTGTCAAATCATTTGGGAGAGGGCCTAGGCCCTCCTTGCTGTATCTGGGCTACAATAGTATCCTTCCATAGGGAATGGGCTCCCAAAGTCCATTGTGCTCTAGGGTTAAAGACTGGCTCCAGCGTTAGAAGTCCCATAGACTGTCTTGACCTCCTAGCTGGCACCCACATTCAGAGGGCTTGGTTTGGTCCAATGCTGTTTCCCCAGCT
This sequence comes from Cricetulus griseus, assembly GCF_003668045.3. NCBI lineage: Eukaryota > Metazoa > Chordata > Mammalia > Rodentia > Cricetidae > Cricetulus > Cricetulus griseus. The sequence continues at coordinate 20,666,062 of NC_048601.1, forward strand.
TTATGACAAGGGTCTCCATGCTATCAGTAGGTCAGGTCCACTGTTTCTGCAGGTCTCTCCAGCCCCCTCTTGGCTCCTTTGCTCAACCCTCCTCACTCTCCACAACTGAATTCCAGTAGTGTGGTTCCAGGTTAATTTTTAATGCTGCCGTGAATGAACAGACCAACAGCCAGTATCCAGATATTCTGACTTAAAAGTCTGTTTTCTTCTGTCTTATGACAGTCTCAAGTTGCTGAGCAAAAAGCTATATACAAGATACTCATGAGGCAGCAGAGGGATTTGGGGCTTCAAGAAGGGTGGCACCCCCTTCAGTTGAGGAATCTGAAAAGTATGGCACTGGGGTGGGGGATGCATTTCAGCTGGCCTCAGGAGAAGAGTGGCCTTCTTGCTCATTTTGTCATAAATAATGAGAAAAGGGTTACAGTAAGACTAGGCACATACCCTCATCTTAAAGATCCCATCACCTCCAAATAGCTCCACACCAGGGACCAAGAATTTATATTCAGACCTTTGGAAAATATTTAAGCTCCAAGCTCTAGCAAGCTCATGTAATTCCCCTTAAGCACAACTTAAGTTTTCTACTTCTCTGTTTGCCTGGAATGTCTATATTATAGGTTCAGGTTTGACCCATCAGATGTTTTATGTTTGTAGATGTGTGGGGTTGTTCCAGGCCCCTGCCTTGATAAGTCAGGGGAAGCAAATAGATTCTGAGATCCCTGAGTTATAGGGGCAGGAATATAAACCTTGAAGGATGGAGACAAGAATCCATCCACTCTCCAAGGGGGACCCAGCTCATAGAACCACAGTGGTCTACTGAAGGAACCCCTTGAACATCTAGCTGCATAGGTGTGAAAAAATGACCTCCTGTAAGAAAAAGAACCATCTGGAAGGACTGAGAATGGCACCTATTTCCACCAGCAAGATAGGAAAACTCTATAATTCCTGGGGCATGGGGCAAACACTGGTTTACTCAGTAGTAGTGGATAATTAGGCTTGGGCTGAGAGTTCTTCCAGACCCACTTAACAAGTCATAAAAGGGGGGAGGGAGCAGGCTAGATAGTTTTGAAAGTGTTCCCCAAGTCTAGCAGGACCACGACTTGGAACACTTAAGGAAAAGAAGCATACTTTCATGGCACAAGCACTTCCAGGCTTCCCCCAGAGATCCTGGGCTTGATAGCTGATGGTGTCAAGTTCTGGGAATGTGCAGGGCTGACAACTCTGATGTTAGCCCCGCCCCTTACAGAATGCTCAGAAGGGCATCCAGCACCTGCACCACCAGCGGCTTCTCATCAGAGCCCAGGAAGACACTGCATGACCTACCAGGGAGGAGCAGGACCTCTGCCTCATAGATGAGAAAACCAAGGCTCAGAGGGCCAAGGAATTGCCAGAGTCAGATGTAAAACTGGACCTAAAACTCAGGTCTCCTGGATGCCCTATTTAGGACTCTTCCCTTGACTGGGACGGCCTTTGATCCTTGGCAAAGCCCAATGGTCTGCCCCAGAGGAGGTATCAAGCTAGAACACCCCTTTTAGCCCAGCAGCCTAGGTTCTCATTTCACCTTCCCAGAAAGATACTCGATGTTCTTTATTATTACTAATAATCAGTGGTGGCATCATTATTACTGTTATTCCTGGACATCAGAGAATTATGAACATCCTCAGAAATGGCGAGACACATGTCCCCCAGCTGTTCCCCATTATGCCTCCCTGGGTACACGATGCGCCTCCCTGGGTACACGTTGCGTCTTTCATGTGTTTAAAATCATAAATAATCGTTAAAGTATGTTGCTCTTATTTTTTATTCCTGGGATCAAATGTGGTTCTCATAAAAGCTTGCTTTGGCCCCACTGTCACAGTCTAAGGGGTTCACTGAGATTTCTTTTGTCTTCTTTCTTCTTCCTTGTCTCTCTCCATCTCCCCCACCCCCCAGACAGGCACAGCAGTGTGGTCCCAGGACTGACTTGCTTCCTCTCTGCATTGAAATCATATGCTTTCCTGGGACACGGGGAGTCAATGTTCTAGTGATATCTATCTTGGATATGTTTATGAGCCATTGCCCCCACTTTACAGATGAGAAAACTGACGTAGCATCACAATTTTAATGAACACACACCAAGGACCCACAACAACAACAACAACAAAACAAGAAAAATGTATAGCAAGATAAGATACAAGTGTTTACAACCCAATAACCCCTAGGCCACTTTTCTCTGCAGTGGCCTGTGAGGAGCTCTCCCTGCAAATGGCAGGACATGTCAGCCAGCAAGAATATTGTCCAAGCAAAAAGTTGGGCAGTGTGTGCCACCTGGCACACCCATGTCAACAGAAGTAAAGTCAATTTTTCTGTCTCTCTGCCTGATCGTTTTCCCTCTGTTATCCCATCAGTTGTCAGAACACTGAGGTTCAACTGTCACTCTTTCCAGCATCTTTCTCATCTCAGCAGTCAGACAGTGTCTGAAGACTACCTCCTCATGCCCTCTGCTCCAATTTCCAAAAGCTGAGCCAGCCAGAGAAGTAAGACAAACAAGATGGCTCGAGGACACAGGCATGAGGTGGACAAGGACTGAGAAGAGGAAAAAGCCAAGCAAAGATGCACAGAACTCCCCCCCTCTGTTTTCACCCCCAAATGGTGCCGGGAAGACACTCAGGCGTGTGAGGAACCAAGGCTGAGATGTTCTAGGCTGCTGAACATCTGTCCTCACTCTCGGCCTGTAAGCACATTTGTCCATGCACGCGAGTGTTAAGCCATTTCCTCTATCAAAATGGAAGCAACAACAGGAACTGTGAAGCTCAGCCATAAACCTAGAACCAGCAGGGAGTCTTGATGGGCACAACCGGAGACTGAGCAGCCCCTCACTGCTCTACCTGTGCCTACAGCTTGAGTTTCCTGTCAGCTGCAATGCTGCATGTAGTCCATAGTATACTGACCAAAAAAAAAAAAAGAGTTCTTTCTCTGTTGTCCAATTCTGTATTCGTTTATGGTTTTTATTTCTGTTGTCAGCATGTCTTCTGCACATGAATGAATGTTTGCTGACTTTCAAATTTTGGGATAAAATCCAAGCTTTTTAAATTACATGGCTGACAAGGCCCCTTAAGAGCTGTGCCTCCCAGCTCCCTCTTCAGGCTCATCCTTCTCCTCTCGTCTGTGTTGTAGCCACACCGGCTCCTCTCAGTTCCTCTCACAGGTGAACTTTCTGACCTCGGGCTCTGGGAATCCTTCCCTCTCCAGAAGTGCTCTCATTTGCCCTCCCAACTTGCCAACTCCTGCCCAGCCTTCAGAGCTGAACTCAAATACTCACCCATCGTCATCCAAAAGAGTTCCTTCCTGTTGGCTCTCATTATACACCCCTCTGGTTTTTCTGTGAGATCTCTCAATTTACAACTAGCCATAAAATGCTGAATTCTCACCACATAAAAGCCATCAGGGCCAGAGGACAGCTGTACTCACTACTGCATTAGCAGAACATCTGAGGCACAGTGATTTTCAGAGATTTTCATCACATGGGGGGATAATGAAGGATGGAGGATGAATAGAGGGGTGGAGGACGGATCAGAGCCGAGTGAACAAGTAACACTATGGTGGGAAATTAATTTCTACACCAAGCATAGCAGAACCTGCTCGGAATCCATAATATGAACATTGATGTCCTTGTCCCTTCTCTAACCAAAAACCACTTCATGCCTGGAGCAAGAGGTACGTCTTTCAGGTTTCTCCTCGACCCCCAGTCAGGAGATGAATGGAGCAGAAGGTCACACTGTGGTTTTGGACCTGAGTCTCACATCAGGTTTGTATCAGTAGAGGACTGACTGATAAACAAATAAGGTTTCTCCAGAGAATAGGATGCAGGGGTAAGGGTACTGCTGTGATTTCCATGGTACAAGTATGCCCATCATAGCCCATGCTAAGCTGCCAATTGTGCAACAATGTTTTTGAACTCTCAAAAATATAACAGTAAGTTTTAGGTGCCAGTTTGTTGCTGAAAAATTCATATGGGGTAGGAGTTCCTTCTCTGAGTCCCAAGTGCAGGAAGTTGGTGGTCTTTCCCTTCTCTGCTTCTCCTGCTCGCCTATTCCTTTCCATATATTCATGGACTTGCTGTGATGGTTGATCATTATCAACCTGACTGGATTTGGAATCACCGGGGAGACACACTGCTGAGTGTCTGAGATAACATTTCTAGGGAGACTTAACTGAGGATGGAAAATCCACTCAGAGTGTGGACAGAGGCTTACCAAAGCCGAGGATTCCAGGATAAATAAATAATTTTTTTTTAAAAAAAAAAAGGAATACGACCAAGCACTAGCTCTCTCTGCTCTCTATTTCCTGATCTACCTGGCTGTGAGGAGTCCTAGCCAAACACTCCAGCCCACATGAACTCTAGACCTTCAGCACCATCATGGTCAATTCCCTCTCAAACCATAAGCCAAAATAACCCTTTCTGTAGGGAAGCTGTAGCCACGCCTTCTTAGGGGCTGGCTACAGGTGTGCCTGACCAGGCTTGTGAGGGCGTGGTCTGAGTGACATAGTGTGACTGTGTTTGCGGTTTCGGTTTCTCTTTGCTTCTTGCTGTACAGACCGCTACCACGCCGGCTGGCTAGGTCGCTATGTAAGTAAGGCTTTTCCCTATTAAATACCCTTATATTTCTACCTGACTCCGTATTGGTAATTTCCCACTATACCTTTCCTCACAGATTAGTATAAATGGGTTAATTTAATTGTGAGAGCTAGTCAGTAATATGCCTGAGCCATTGACCAAACAACTATGATTAGTATTAAGCCTCTGACTGTTTGTTCTGGGAACTGGTGGATGGGAAAGAAATCCCCCTTTGCATCCTGGTCTACTTCCTTTGTGCTCACATTATTGCTAATGGCTCCATCTATCTCAAAACTGCCCTCTTGTGGATCCGACACCAGCCTGCCAGCATTCTCCCCTCTTAGCCCTGCTAGCTTCTTGCCTAGGTCCCAGCCAGCCCCTATCTACCCAATTCATACAGACACGACTTGAAGGCTTTAATAAATAAAACCATGGCATTTATTTTAATATTTTTTTTCATTTTGAGTGTTAAGCACAGAGAAATCTAAACTGGTGTCTTAAAACATCTTCATGTCTGATTTAAAGCAGGGTCTCACTCTATGCACCAGGTTAGTGTGGAGCGCACTATTTGCTTGAATTGGCTTGTAACTCAAAACAGAGAAGCTTCAGCATCCTGTGTGAGAGTTACAGGCACAAGCCAAAACACCTGGCTCACCTTAACTAACTTCATCTGCAAGGCCATTGCACGGCCATGTCCCATCTCAGCTTCTCCCTAGACCCACAGCACGTGGGTGTCACCATTCTCCACCCACCCCCTTCCGATGCCGGAGCAGAGAAGCATGACAGTCAATACAGTGAAAGTCAAAGCAGTCTGCCCTCTTTCCAGCTATTTAAATAGTAATCAAAGAACATGCACCAAAACATGGAGCTATGAAATCTAAGCCCTCCCTCCCTCCCCCTCCGCAGAGTGCCTCCATTAAAAACAAATGTTCCAGAACGGGCTATGACAACAAGAGGTTAGTCCCAACTCCAGCCATCCCTATATAAACAGCTACAACTCTAGTTCACTAAAAAACCATTGATGATGAAAGTCGAGTCTGTCCAGAGATGTAGTCCAAAGGCTAGGCAGTGACTCCCTGCCCCTACAACCAAGGATTTATATGTCACTAGCTGCAGTAAAAGTCATGGACATAATATATTTATTTTGGATCTTGGTTCTCTGAGATCTCACTATGTAGCCCAGACTGACCTGAAACCCATGATTCCCTCCCTCCCTTGCCTGCCTTTCTTTCTGTACTGACTCGTTTTATGTCAACTTAACATAAGCTAGAGTCAGCAGGAAGGAGGGAGCCTCCATTGAGAAAATGCCTCTATAAGATCAGACTATAAACAAGCCTGAGGGCATTTTTTAAATTAGTGATTTATGGGGGAGGGCCCAGTCCATTACGGGTGGTCATGTCTGAGCTGGTGGTCCTGGGTTCTATAAGGAAGCAGGCTGAGCAGCCCATGAGGAACAAGCCAGTAAGCAGCACTGACTTGGCCTCTGCATCAGCTCCTGCCTGCCGGTCCCTGCCCTGTTTGAGTCACTGTCCTGACTTCCTTTAGTGATGGACTATGATGTGAAAGTACAAGCCAAATAAACTCTTTCCTCCCCAACTTGCTTTTGGTCATGGTGTTTCATCACAGTAATAGATACCCTAAGACACCGTCTCAAGTGATGTGATTACAGATGTGGACCACTCCACCCAGATTTCCTGACTTATACTTTCTGAATCTACTAGGGCATTATGGAGCAACTATTACTTCAACGGAATACAATTGTTTTCAGAAAAAAATGTGGAATAAATGTGATTTCCTGATCCCAGAGATTTAGGGTACAGATTAAACCCAAACATAACTCCCCAAAGCAACTGGAGGAAAATAAAAAACAATCGGTAAGGTAAACGCTGGGTGTATAGTGACTAGGAATCCAATAAAGGAGAGACAGGTTTGGTCTGAATAAAAAAAAAAGGGGGACCAATGAGGAGGGTAGGACAGAGATTGGAGTCCAAAGGATGAGTTGAATTGGTTGATTCAGTGAGGAGTAGGAAGTCATTCTAAGACATGAGACAAGTGCTTTTAGGAAGGTCTGTCCCATAGAAAAAGGTAGAAGCCACTCTGTGTTCTAGAAAAATTTAATCTACACCGAGGTGTTTATGTAGGTCCAACAGAGCAATCTGGTTGGAAGAAAGCAGTCCAGCTGGTCAGGGGAACTCAAAGGAGGACCAATGATGCCATCAGAGCTAGGGATCAGCAGCTGTGGGTGTGGGACAGGCAGCTACACTACGTGAGACAACTCACTACAACCACCTCAGAGAGACAGGATAGCGTAGAGGCACATAGAGGCTGACTGGACCCAGTAGAATGTGAGAGACCCAAAGAGAATCTGTCTTTAGGCCCCTCCACTAAGCTTCAAGAGCGAAACTCTGCATGAATAGATAGGTAGGTAGGAATGTGGATGGGTGGATGGATGGATGGATGGATGGATGGATGGATGGATGGACAGAAGTACAGACAGATAGAAGGACAGATAACCAGACAGACTCACAAATCATCATCTGCTTTATACATGGAACACAGCTTTTTAAAGCAAAACACAATTCAGGGTCTGTCTTCCTTACCTTACAGGGGCAAGGAGAACAGTAGTTCACTCACAAAGCTAACCCCCAGCAGTGGAAGACTTGTAACCTGTGTCTTTTCTACCTGGGACCACAGCATCTTGGATGAATCTCTCCTCAGGGGCTCTATACTACATTGCTTTGGGATGTTAGCAGGGCTTCCACAGCAAAGAACGTGGAATATAACAGAACCGATTTCCTCCCTGTAAGCCCTCTACAAGTCTTTTATTTTTTTTAATTTATTCTTCTCTCACACATTACATCCTGACCACAATTTCTCCTCCTTCCATTCCTCCCAGTCCCTCCCTCCACCTCCCCTCTCCCCCAGATTCACTTCTTTTCTGTTCACCCGTGCAAAAAAGAGAAAGAGAAAGCAGGTTTCCCATGGGTATCAACCAACATGCCTTAACAAGCTACAATAAGACTAGACACAAACCCTCATGTCAAAGCTGGGCAGAAGCAACCCAGTAAGAAGAAAAGGGTCCCAAGCACAGGAAAAAGAGTCAGAGACATCCCCACTCCCACCGTTGGGAATCCCACAAGAACACCAGAAATAAGCTGAATAAGATGCAACAATGAATGCTTATTGAGTATGTTAGATCATAGCCATGTTTCACTGTAAAACCCAGGAGTATTGTTCTACATAATAAACCTTGAAAAGCACACTTTCATACTACATAACACAGTCTGATACAATAGCAGTTTTGTGTGTGTGTGTGTGTGTGTGTGTGTGTGTGTGTGTGTGTGTGTGTGTGTGTGTGTGTGTGTGTTCCAGTAAAGTGACAGAATAGGAGAATGGATCTGAAGTCACATAGGCATGGCTTAAAGTCCCTGAGTCTCTCCTCCAAACTATGGAACCTTGGTAAGTTTATTAGCCTCTCTGAGACCCAATTTCCTCATCTATAAAATGGGGCTAAGATGAGTACTTACATAACTCATTTTGTGAAATAATACAAAATAATACACATAGGCTTTAATCAAGTGGCCCAACGTATGGGAAATTTTATATTTAAAATGCAGTTGATTCAATCATTTATCCATTAGTCTATACCTGTGACTACAGGTCTAGATTTTAAGCTACTTTGTCTTGATCCTTATTGTTCAAAGTGGCCTCAGGAACATTTCTTCTCAAAGTCAAGTGCGGCCATTAGAAGAGTTGGATGGGTTTTAAAATATGCAAATGTCTTTATCTGGAAATGCCTCTTGCCAAGGCAAAGGCTTTCACCTTATCAACCTGGTGGTTGTCTTTGGAAATATAACTAATAATAGAAAATAAATGTTAAATTAAATAAGCATCTCTTCTTGATGGTACCCACTCTGGGTCCTTTATGCTATCTCTATCAGAATCTCCTGACTCATCTGATGGCAACAGAATGGCAACAGACATGCCAAGTTCAAATAGGAAGATCCATAGACAAAGAGCCATCCATTCCATCCCAGTCTCAAGGGCAGGCCAAGAAGAAGGCTCAGATGCTGCCAGGTAGATAGGGCTACCAAAGGCCCCTGTCCTGGACGGTTCATTTCCTGCTTCCCGACAGAAGGTCACTTCAGAGGACCCCCATCAGAGATTGCCACCAGCCAGGTGACTTGAAATCACTGATACTGTTTTCCTATAGCTATGAAGGCCACATGTCTGAAATGAAAGGATCAGGGGCTGTGCCCACTGTGACACCAGGATGGGAAATGTTTTCCATACTCCTTCCACTTTCTTGTCTACCCAAGCATTCCCTGGCTGGGATGGCATCACTTGGTCTCTGCCACCTCCATGTAGCCCTCCCCCTTGAGGACCTCTATGCCACATCTCCTTGAGTGCTTTCTCCTAAGCACATTGGACTTAGGGTTCACACTAGATCCAGAATGACCTCATCCTGAGATCTCTGGTTAATACCATCCACAAAGACCAATTTTCCACATTCACATCACACCTTTTCTATCCCAGCATTTGTTTTATTGTAATGATCTAAATCCCAAGGGATTTAAAATACAGGCCTTGGGATGATGCATTTTATCTGCTAACTGGACTGGTATGTGGGTGTTCAGATAGTTAGTCAAACAGTATTCTGGATGTAGATGTGAGGACCCTTCAGGAATGCTACGAGTAGCATTGACTCAGTAGACTAAGTATATATAGCAGGTTGCACTCCCTAATGTGGTCTGAACAGATCAGAAAGGGAGCCCCTCCCACAAATAAGATGGAGTTCTTCCTGCCTGAGTGCTTTAAGCTAGATATCAGTCATTTTCTTCTGCCTTTAGAATAGGACTGAACATTGGTTTTGGTGGACTTTACAATACCAACTTTCAGGTTGGTATTTATACCATGTGTTCTCTTGATTTTCAGGCTTGAGCCCCACAGTTGACTTCAGGGGATCCAACTCATAAACTGTAAAACTTGGGACTTCACAGCCTTTATAACCACTTTATAGTGTGTCTCTTCCCTCTCTCTCTCTCTCTCTCTCTCTCTCTCTCTCTCTCTCTCTCTCTCTCTCTCTCTCTCCTGTTTTATTAGATAGCCCTCATATCTGAGTAACAGAAACAAGAGGTTCTGTGTTGCCAGACAAACACAGTCTCTGAAACAGGACAGAGACCCTGAGTTGGGAGTGTGGGTGGATACATGCCCTAAGACTTTGAGAAGTCAGCTAACCAAACCAGAGTCCTAGGGAGGCAGGAACAAGTGCCTAAGAACAATTTCCAAAATTCTACAAAGCTTAAGGGAATAGATACTATCCTCCTAAGGGGCTACTCAAGATAATTAAAATGTCAAACTCCTTTGTTTTTTAATTGGAATTATGTCAGCTTAGTTTTGTTTTCTCTCACTTATCATGAAATATTGATGGTATTTTATGTGATCTCTGTTAGGGAAAGGGGAAGGGATCATCCTTTAGTAAATGCTGTCTTGTAAACATGAATACTGCAAAACAGGGACTCTGTGGTGTTGATTGCATCTCTGATCGCCTAACCTTTATCTTTGAGTCATTAGCACATCAGAAAATTTGCATAAATTATTTTGCACTTTGGCCCTCCCTGAGCTGCATTTTAGCATTAAATCCTCCAATTTTTATCCAAAATCAGTATAAGAAATGACCTCATAAAAATCACCCTAGGGATATCTGAATCACCTCATGTATACCCCCATATGCACAAGGCTCAGGGACTTGGCAGAAGAGTGGGAAATGACTGTAAAAGCCAAAGGTCAGACAGGCCTGGAGTGAAGCAATCCTCTGCACATGACAGAATCACTGCTTTCATGACCTCACAGTAGCTGTGCTCGCCTGCACATGGTCAAGCCAGTCAATATTCTAGTACTGGGACAGGGAGGCCCTGGCGAGGCATCACCACCGATTGAGGAGTTATGGATGGCTTTTGGCTTTGAGGGGAGGAAATGTTGGTTTTCTTTAAGGATGTGGCCCCCGGGAAACTTATCATGCTCCAATGAATAAGTATATGGGAAGCACACATTGGACTGGATTGTTATTTAAATAGAGGAGACGACACAAAGTTGAGAAGGTAGAGAGATGGGAAAGAATCTGGGAGACGTTAGGCGTAGGAGTGAAGAAGGTGAATAGGCTCAAAATACTCTGAGATGGTTTGAATGAGAGTGGCCCCCATAGACTCATATATTTGAAGGCCTGGTCACCAGAGAGTAGAACTGTTTGAAAGGATTAGAAGGATTAGGAGGTGCTGCCTTGTTGGAGTAGGTGTGGCCTTATTGAAGAAGTGTGTCACTGAGGGTGGGCTTTGAGGTTTTAAAAGCCCATTCCAAGCCGTGTGTGTGCACGCATGCAAGCCTGCCTGCCTGCCTGCCTGCCTGCCTGCCTGCCTGCCTGCCTGCCTGCTGTCTGTGGATTGTTTGTAAAGCTCAAAGCTACTACTCCAGTGCTTTCTACCATGATGATCGTAGACTAAGCCTCTGAAACTGTAAGCAAGCCCCCAATTAAATGCTTTCTTTTATAAGAGTTGCCTTGGCCACAATGTCTCTTCACAGCCATAGAATAGAACAAAGACACGTTGTGTGAAATTCTCAAAGAAGTAATAAAAATATTGCATTTTAAAAGAAAAGATTATTCCAAGAGCTATAGAGAGATGGTTCAGCAGGTAAGGGTGTTTGGTGCTCTTCTAGAGGGCCCAAGTTCAGTTCCCAGCATCCATATTGGATAACTCACAATCACCTACAACTCCAGCATCAGGGGATTTGACATCCTCTCCTGACCTCCACAGAAACTGCACTCACGTGTGCATACACCACACACACACACACACACACACACACACACACACACACACACACACACACACACACGTATACATAATTTTGAATTTTTAATGTATAAGTCTTTAAAAAAAAAAAAGAAAGAAAGAGATCATTCCAGCCTTATATGTGAACTTGTGACTGAAAACTTAATCTCTTATATAAAGAAAATTATACTTTGGTAATTGAAAAAAGTTTGTCCTTCCCACCCCCACAACAAATCAATTTACTCCTGCGGCTTCCATGAGCCACTGTTCCTGTTGCTCTGACTACCAGAAAGCTCGGCATGAAATTCTGTCTCACTTGCATTTGTCACCTTTATTTTCAATTTCTACCATCTTATTTCTCCTGCACTTCCCTATTCACCCAGACTGAACAGGCCTTCCTTCCTTTCTTTCTTTCTTTCTTTCTTTCTTTCTTTCTTTCTTTCTTTCTTTCTTTCTTTCTTCCTTTTGATCTGTCTTTTTGCAAAATTAGCCCTTTGCATTCTTTTCTTTATCAGTCTCCAACTCGAGACTTCATTTTGAGAGGAAGACAAACAGATGCACACCTGAGGCAGAGCCCAGAGTAGAACTCAGGCCTTCCCTTGTCACACCTGTCCCCTGGCTGCTTCCCTTTGGAACGGGCTCCCCCAGCTTACCCTGATGAGGGCCAAGTCTAGCCACCTTCCCACCGGCATTCCGTATCAAGGCACAGCAGACCCCACACATGGAACCACCCACCATGTTGCTGACACCCTATTCCTTAGGAAACAGAACCCCCTCCCCAGTTCACACACACACCTATCCCCAGCCTTGTGTCTGCTGGAGGCTTGGGGAATGTGAATGTCAGGGCTGAGAATGGCCGTCTGTCCTTACTGCTGCACAGACTCTGCATCTGGGCTGCTGGCTGCTTTGGTGAGTGAATGGATTGGGCCCATGTCCCCCAGTGCTGCAGATGCTGGCTGTGAAGGGAGAGGTGAGGGAAGGAGAAGAGAGGAACAACCCAACCCAGTTCCAACTGTGAAGCCTGACAGGCACGGCTGTGAAGCATGTAGCAGCCCCACGGCAGGGAAGGCAGTTACCATGGGAGACGTAGCATTGTGCCACACAGTTCCATGTCCTTGCTGCTCCCTCTACCAGTCCTCCACTACAGTGTGACTCATGTTTGGGAGGCGTGTAGATCTCTGTCTAACCCTGCTTTGCGAAAAAGGTCTGACATGCTCAAACAGTATCTACTTACATGCAAAGGACACTTAATCTGATGTCTTTGTGGGCCCCTGGGTAGCAAATAAGACCCCTTTAGTACCAGTCAATCTACTAGCAACAGCCACTAAAGTGCTGATGGATCAGACAAAAGTGGTACCCACCCATCCCAGCTCTGTCTCCTCTTGGGCTGTATTAATGATTTTGTAGACAAGAACTTTTCTTCTAAAAAGTCCCAATTCTCTCTCTCTCTCTCTCTCTCTCTCTCTCTCTCTCTCGCACACACACACACACACATACACACACACACACACACACACACACACATACACACACACACACACACACACACACACACACACACACACACACACACCTATCCCCAGCCTTGTGTCTGTTGGAGGCTTGGGGAATGTGAATGTCAGGGCTGAGAATGGGAGTATTCACTCACATACACAAGCAAGTGGAGGTGACTAGCACTGATCTAGAAAAACCATCTTCAAAATAAGCAGAAGGGATACAGCACCTGCCTCCAAAGTGAACCATCTCAAACTTCCCTAGACTGTTTAGAACTGAACGCTAGCCTTCCTACCCCCTCCTGTGTGTGTCTGGTGAGTGTCCCTCACAAAATGCAGGTCCTTCTGTTGTTGTTTTTGGAAAATAAATGTTTCCTTCCAAGATTCCCCTCCCGGTTAATATCTGTGCTCAGGACGCTGAGTCCCTGGACACATTACAATGGATCTGTGCAGGTCTGAGATCTCGACTTCATGATTTCCTCCCCATCTTTCCGGTCTCTCCGGACCCTACTGGGTTATGATCCAAGCTATCACCGACCCGGTAGATGCTCAGCTGATCCTATACCATGCCTCACTCTTTGTCCATGTTCCCACCACCTACAGGATATGGTTCTCTGCAAAAGTGGCTTATCCTCATTTAGTCACCTTCCAAACCCATTTTTTAAAAGGAGTAATGCTGGCCCTTCACAGACTGCCATGTCTCATCTTCTCCAATCCACAGCTCTCCCTCACTGCAGGAAGTGGGCTTAATCTACCCCAGCCTTGGGATCAGAGTCTCTGATTAATTTTTACAAACTCATGTATCCTACCCAATACAAGTTACAGCCTATTTGTCTGCTTATATGACCCCCTGTGAGGCCAGCTACAAGGCCCCCGAATGCTATGAATATGGAGAACAGCAAGGGCCATGTGGCTGAGCACACAGAAGGATGCCAGATTCTTCCACCTGTGAAGTCTGGGACCCAGAACTGTTGGGAGAAAGTGTTTTTCTTGTCTCTGCACAGCCTGGAGGAGCAGTCACAACCTCACTCAGACCATCAACCCCCAACTTCTTTCCAGGCAGAGCAGTGTTCTACAGATGGCCTACAACGGACTGGGGTTCCAATGGCTGCCTTCTGTGTCTGTGAACATTTCCTGTTGCCCTGGCCCCTGCTCTCAGCTCCCCATGGCCTGGGCTGCTCTGTGGCCCCAAGGCTCTCCAAAGGCTATCTCAGTGTTGGCTATAGTTCAGGTGAGGAAGGAAGCTGACTAGGGGAGTAGGAATTGAGAACACTCAGAAAAATCATTCAATAAAGGGACTCAACAACCATCTGTGAAACAGCATTGCACGGGAATCGACAGAGACAAAGAGAGAGAATCCTATCCATAGATCACTACCCATGACTAACACAACCACCATCTACCCCGGTACCCTCTCTGAGAGATGTCTAAGATGCTCAAAACCCAGCACCACCCCTTTCCTTGGAATGCCTAATAAAAAAGAATGGGAAGTTTGGAAACAAATAATTCTCTCTTCTTGGAAGCTGCTTTGCTAAATTTTGTTATGCAAAGTGACACAAGGAGGGGTTGAGAATCCACTGGGGAGGTTTTTGAATTGTACATGCACTGTTCTAATTGAAAACTACCTCCCACACCATCTAAACTGTGAGGCACGTGGCCTAACAGCACAACCTCCTGGGATGATTTTTCCACCGCACTGGTTCCAGAGCCTCATTCCATGCCAACTGAGCGAACTGAAATCTCCAGGTGAGACACTGGCTCAGAGCTCGTGAAAACTTTTCCCACTTGGTTTCAATCTACTCACATTTGAAGAACCTCCTTGTTTATGGAAGAGCAAAAGCCACCATTGTGACCACAGTGGTGTGCCCATAGCACCTTTGGTGCTGTTTTCCCTCTACACCCCAGGCTTAGCACACAGAAATGCCTGATGGTTCTAGGCCTTCCAGAGCAGCAGAAAAGAAGGTGAAACAGGAAAAAAAATGAAGATGAGATGTTTGGCTTCCCAGACAGCATGGCCCAGGTGGAAGACAGACAGATGGACAGATGGACAGACAGACAGACACCAGTTCTTCTCTGTCCCACCCACCTCATGGCCACATACTTAGGATCCCTGGGGAGACAAGTTTGACTTCAACTCCATGAAAGCCACATCCACCTGGCCCAGATCCCAAATAATCCACATGTATCCAACCCTCCTGAGGCCCAGAATCCAGGAGAAACAAGTGCATACTTTCTTGGTGGGGACTTTGATCTTCAAGAATTCTGCTTCCCTGGCCAGCACCTGCCATGGGGCGTGGATCCGGACAAAGACAGATCCCTGGCTTTTGCTCTGCAAGATACAAAAGGAAAAGAAACAGAAACACTGGTAAGAACACAGCAAAAATTCCTAGTTCCCAGCTCTAGAAGCCCAGACATCTTGTTCCTTCAGTTTGGGACTTCCGTCCCCTTTAAATGTGTATAGAAGCCAATTTCACACACCCCTACCCAACTTGTCCATTCTGTTCCAGATATGCTCTGGCTCTGAAGTGTCTGTGTTCCCCAAGTGTGGTCCATGGAGACTGGTGGCTTCATGGGGGAAATAAAATGATTTTATATACAAATTTGAAAATTATATATACAATTATGATTTCCATGGAAATTGCACTAATGCAGTAGTAATTGGTCAGCTAACCACTGCTGGTATTCAAGAAACCAACTTCACTGTGTCTCCAGCCACAGGTGTTATTGGTCACTGATCAATCCTGTGCTTCTGTTTCACTGTTGTGCTGGGTGGTTGGCCCAGAGCAGCAAGGTGACCACACAAGCCTAAGAGTGACATAGACGGCAATGCCAATGTCCCCCTCAAAATAATATGAAAGCACTAGGAAACATGAATGACTCTAAGGGATAAATGGACCCCAGGAATGGGAAGTGGCATGAACTCCTGAGCTAATTGGGAGCATGAGGGTAGGGGAGAGGGAGCTGCCAAAATAAGAGCAAGAGAAGAGGAGTAGAGGAGAGGAAATGGAGGAGCAGAAATATTCAGTTGGGGGAAGAATAGATGAGAGAGAGCAGGATGAGAGATACCATATTAGAGGGAGCCACTATAGGTCTGAGAAGAGATCTGGAACCAGGGAGATCTCCAGAGACCTACAAGGATGACACGATCTGACAATCCAGGCAATGGTGGAGAGGATAACCTAAAAGCTCTTCCCCTAAAATGAGATTGATGACTACTCTTTATCCCATCTTAGAGCCCTCATCCAGTGGCTGAAGGAAGCAGAGACAGACATCCACAGATGTACACTGAGCTGAAATCGGGAATTTAGTTAAAGAGAGGGAGGAATAAAGATCGAAGGGGTCTGTACCAGGTTGGAGCAACCCACAAAAACAGTTGGCCTGAACAAGGGAGAGCACATCGACCCCAGATGCTACCTGGGAGGCCATTACAAGACTGATCCAGACCCCTGAACATGGATGTCAATAAGGAGGCCTCTGCACTCCAGGGAGCTTCTGGAAGTGGATTAGCATTTTTCCCTGGTGTAAGAAGGGACTTTGAGAGCCCATCCCATGTGAAGGGATACACTCTGGCCCTGGACACATGGGAAAGGGCCCAGGCCCAGCACAGGAAGATTTGGTGGACTTTGCAGAGCCCCCATTGAGGGCCCTACCCTGCCTGGGGAGTGGTGGGTAGATGGGGTGGGGGGTAGGTTGGGGGTAGGGGAGGAAGAATGGGGGTGAGAGGAGGGACGGAGAAGGGTCTTACATGTGAAACAAGCTTGTTCCCTAACTTGAACTAATAAATAATAATAATAATAATAATAATAATAATAATAATATCAAAGCATCAACCCTAAGCATGGCCCAGTGTAAACACAGTATGAGTCTGCATCCCAGGACAAGCAATCACACTGCACATGGATGTCATTCAAATGAACAGAGATTCAATGATGAACACTGGAGAACTGGGTTAAGTCAGCAATCTACTTGGCCTTGGTCGCCATGCCTGAAATTAAATACTTGTCAGATTGCAGTAGAGATTCATCCTGGTCTTCTAATATAACGCAGCTAATAAATTCTTTGGGATACTAATTAACTTTGTCACCAAAGAATGAAAGAGGACAAAAGCTGAGTGGTAAAACCTGGCATAGAGCCCACTATTTCTGATACCTTTAAAATTAAAAAAAAAAAATTAAATAGTCACAAATACTGTGAGCAGAGATAAAGTGAGCATGCCAGGTGTGAATTTGTTCATCAAATGACTATTGGAAACTACATAGAAACAAATGAGGTAACAAATGTACCATTTGTGTTGGGCTAAAGCCATTGAGGTAGATTAGGACTCATGTTCTAGCACTTTTCTCTAGAAATGCTGGGTGGAGACAGCTTCCATTCACTCCTAGATACCCATGCACTAGAAGAGAGGAGGGTTTTATTGACCAAACATAGACACTTTGTGAAGCAAGGTACATGGAGTCATGCTGAGAAGACAGGGACTCTGCGTGCAGTTGGCATACGCAGGTGCTCCTTTTGAAATTCATTCCCCAGGTTCATGTGCAGAGAACCAAGCTCTATGATTTTGGTTTGAGGTTAAAGATAACAGTGGAAGCCATGAACTTATAGCTGTGACTGTGCCTTTCCAGTGTGCCAGGAAGACAAACAGCTACGTGGAAGGGGCTGCTTTCCCCTCTGACTATGAAAGTGTTCACACGTCTCTGAAATGAAGACAGATATTTTAGAGCTCTCATGATGCAAAGGAAGAATATTTATTATTCTTAAATGGTGACTCTAACACAGGAGAGAGGGGGAGAGAGAGAGCTAGAACTTCAGGGATGAAAGCTCATCATTTGTAAGGTTGAAGAATGGGGGATGAGGGCAGGTGTGATGGTTGTCTTTATTTTACAGTTGTGGAAACCAAGCAAGGAAGATTCAAATGATTTTTCCCAATATGATGAAAAATAAACAAAATTCTATAAAAATAAGTTTCAAAACCAAGAAGTGTTTGCTCCCCCGATGGTTTTTCTCCACTCAGTGGAGAGAGACATGCACTGTTATTGGATGAAACCACCTGCCGGTCACTACAGGAATCCAGTGACAGCCCTCTAATGGACACTCCGCCCCACAGCTCAGTTCTGGCACAGCTACGGGAGAGTCCTTTGGTAAGAAATCTCCCAGTTTTTCACTTCCGCCTTTGGTTGGAATGTCCAGGATGACTAGACAGTGTCATCGATCACTTGCTGCTACTTCTAACGGTAACTTGAGCTTTTGCTCAGTGAAATTCAAAAGTAAAAAAAAA
The DNA here is from genome assembly GCF_003668045.3 of Cricetulus griseus. NCBI lineage: Eukaryota > Metazoa > Chordata > Mammalia > Rodentia > Cricetidae > Cricetulus > Cricetulus griseus. Next base: position 20,684,254 of record NC_048601.1, read on the forward strand.
GGAACCATCTGCAAGGTGGCCCTCTGTAGCCTCTGCTCTCTTTTGTGGTCCCACAAAAGATGCTGTCGATGAAACGTGACAAGTAGCACCATCCCTCACACTTAGATGAAATCAAGACACCATTAATTCTAATATCTTATGCTTGGTCTTTATTTCTGAATTGAGACAAATGTCTTTTTAACTTTATTGAGACATTGTGTCTTGGGCTCATGCCAAATGTCCACTAAGTGGGTACAGATGTTCAAAGTTTAAGAAAGGGTTGGGGGAGCAAAGGCTAAATTCCACGGCAGTGGTGGCAGACTGTTAGCTGTCCCCAGACGGCCATTCTCATTTTCTTCATTTTCCACCGAGCAGATGGTCCTCAAGGATCAAGACTATATGTTCTTTGCAGTGAGGCGTTCCCAGAATTTTGGTAATTGCTGGCCAACATGATGAATGTGTTACAAAGCAGCTCCAGCAGCCTTCTTCAAAGACAACAATAGGTACCTTTGACTCTTCATCTTCTTCCCTCCCTGTATCTGTTGCCTGGATACAGGCCTGTAGCTCAAACCTTCAGGTCAAAGTCCAGACCAATAACATCAAAAAAAAAAAAAAATTAAGAGAGAATCTGGGTCTAAGGCTGCCCCCTGCATCTTTATGGGAAGGACAAAATTCTACTCTATTGGAGCATTATGATTTTAGAGGCTCTGCCCGTTGCAGCCTAGCCTTACCCCAAATGAGGCAAGACTGTTTCTCAATGGGGATGCTAATTTCCAGCAGCAAAAGTATTCTGCTTTTCCGATTTCGGTAAATAGAGCTTGCTTGAAATGAAAGTCAAAGCTGGTATGTGGTTTTGCAGTGTGAACAGCCAGTCATCGTGTTCCTTTTATGTGACGAACTGTTGTTACCTTCCTATAAAAAGTGCACCCAGGCTGACTGGAGCTGATGTAAAGCGTTAGCTGCTGTGCCTCATTTCACCTTCTGAAGAAAAGCAAGGGAACCATGAGCCAAGCTCTGTCTTACTAGCACAGGGATCTAGAGTTGGAGGTTAACATGAATTAAGCTAAAAACAACAACAACAAAAAGTTTCTTGTCACTGGTCCCAGGTGCTGTCTTTTCCGCTCTGTTTGGGGACTTGGGTTCTTTGGAGGCACAGTAGAATAGGAGGAACTTGGACTTCTAATTCCAACAGACAAAGGTTTGAACCTGGATTTTACAGCTGTGGGAACCTGGACCAGTAAGTCACTTAACCATGAGCCTCGGTTTCTCCAAAAAGAAAAAAAAAAATAGGAGAGTTAAAAACAGTTCAGAACATTGAGGAGTTGAGATAAAGTCCCTTCTAGTGTCTCTTGTTGGAGAATGTTCCATGAACGTGAGCCTTTTCCAGGCTCCACTCAGATAGCAAGCCCTCTACTTAACTGCGGGGACAGTAACCAGCTCTTCTTTCGTGTTCATTCCTCAAGCATTACACAAAACAGTGAGTCCCCACTGGGGAAAACTGGTTTCTGTTAGAGTAAAATGGTGAATCGGTAATCCTCTTTCTGTTAGGCCTCACACTTCAAAAATTATCAACAGGATTTTTAAAATATCCCTTGTGCCATAAAGGTACTCACAGACTCAAGACAGGAAGTATCTGCTTTCTGAAAACAGAGTCGGAACACACTGTTCATATGAAATTTGACATAAAGCATTAGGCATTCACCATCTTACCCTTCCCTAAGAAACATTTTGTAGCTAAATGTTTTGTCTGGACAATTAGCATTAAAGTTCATATCAAATGCACTGGAACATGGAATGTGGCTGTCAACAGAGGAAAGAGATGGTGTAAGAAGCCCTAGGCTACAAATCTTCTCACCAAAGGTTACCAGACTCTTGGAACTTTCGTTAGTTAGTTCCCCAAATGTGCCCGAAACTAAGCACACAACAAAGAGCTGGGTTCACAGAGCAGGCAAGGAAAACCCAACTTTTCACGCTGTGGGTTGTGGGCCCCACATGGTGTGGGAGGAGCTATAAAAGTTGTGTGAATGAGGAAGGGCCCAGGCCTGGCCCAGGATGATGTGGTGGACTTTGGGGAGCCCCTTTTGAGGGCCTTACCCTGCCTGGGGAGTGGTCGGGGGATGGCTAGGGGCAGGTGGGATGTTGGGAGGGAAGGGAGGGAGAGGGAGAAGGGATTGACATCTGAAGCAAGCTTGTTCCTAATTTGAACTAATAAAATAAAATTAAAATTAAAAAAAAGAAAAAAATTCATTCTAGAAAAATAAATAAATAAATAAATAAATAAATAAATAAATAAATAAATAAAAGTTGTGTGCAATAGTAAAAGGTTTCTGAATGCACAACGGCCAAAAATTCAAGATTAGATCTGTACTGTGTTGGACAAAGGTCACCGGTTACTTTCTGGACTGTAGTTGTCTGTTTTCAGAGAGTAAACGGCCAGATTCAAGCAGGTATTAAATCTGAAGTGTTCCTGGGGATATTCACCTGAGACGTACCATGAGAATTCACCAAAGCTTTGGTTCCAAGCACACAACATGTGTACTCTGCACCATGCGTCACCACACCACACAGGGCCAACAGGTTCCACCCAAATTACCTCACTGGGACAGGAGACTCCTAGTTGGTTGTTTGCTTGCTTGCTTGTTTGGTTGGCTGGTTTGTTTTGTTGGTTGGTGGTTGGTTGGTTTTGGTTTGGGGGGCAGTGTTTTCTCTATATATACACAATTTTCTGTTCTTACATAAACAGAATACTTTCATCATGGAAAAACCAAGAATTTTAATATTGTCCTTGGCCTATAAAGAATTAAATTAGTACATCTCTGGACTGGACTGTGTTAGTATGTATAATTTAAAAATGTCTGAGTTGAGCTTCATTTACAAACCATTAAATGAAATTTGACTTGAGATCTAGATAGAGTTTCCTGTAATTTCTAAAATGATCTTAAATATACTTCTGCTGTTTTATGCCATATATTTATGGGAAGTAAAGTTCTCAGCATCAATGATTATAAAACCAAAATACTGATTAACTCTGGAAAATGTTGAGAATTGTTCCATGTCCTTCAGATTAAGCTTGGATTTAATCCTTTATGTAAAAATGAAGTCACATCCATCTCATTAGTGTGCAGACTCACTTTTGTCTCTAATGAATGTTCAAACTAGACAGATGGATGGGCAGGTGGACGGACGGACAGACGGATGGATGGACAGTCAGACAGACAGGTAGATATAACAAAAAACTGTTTTAAAATAAATTTATGGGCTAATCCCAGCATTTGAGAGGCAGAGGCAGGCGGATCTCTGTGAGTGAGATTTGGTCTACAAAGCCAGTTCCAGGCTCCAAAACTACACAGAGAAACTCTGTCTCAGAGAAACCCTGTCTCAAAAAAACCAAACCAAAACATTAAATTAATTAATTAATTAATTAGATACATGTATGGCCCGTATCAGTAAATATTTGCTTTCCACATCTATTTCATATAGCTAAATACCTTGGCTAAAAGTGGATCACTGGTGAAGGAAGTTGAAGAAGCCCTAATCTAAGGAGCCAAGCTTCCTCCTCCTCCTGATCCTCTAGCCATACAGCCCTGTTCACTGGTGTCCAACTGCTCCCCCCAGCCTCCTGCCTCGGAGCCTCATCACCCAGACACCTTCCCACTTCCGAAGTTTCTTGTGCTCAGTCTTCTCATGCTAAGTCTTCCTTACTCTCAGGCCCAGCCAACTCCTATGTGAGGCTCAGCTTGAGCACCTCTTCCTCAGGAGCTGTTCCTACGGCCCTGGGTCACATTTGGTCTCTTGCTTTGACATGTATAACTGCCCCCACCCTCCTAGTTCTGGACTCACCATTGCAATCATCAGAATATTAAGTGCTGATTTCCAGTCTAGAGCAACAGCTTCATGGAGACAAAAGATGCATCATATTGATTGTTCTTTCCTCAAAGCCACCATAGTGCCTGGCATGCACTCATCAAGTGTCTTCTTTGATTTAAGTATACATAAATATAAACTGTTGTATTTTAATTCAGTGATTACTCTCTGAAAACAGACAACTACAGTCCAGAAAGTAACTGGTGACCTTTGGCCAACACAGTACAGATCTAATTGTTTGGGTGAGATAATTCAATTGCCCTTACATGTGCTTTCTGAATGTTTCTCTTATGCCAGCAACCAAAGTCATTCAAGTCTCCACCTGCTCTGGAGCCTTGTAAGGACCCTGGAGGGCTTTTCTATTCCTGCTGAGAACCTCTGGTCCCCATTGCATATGTAGATCTCCATTCCCTTTCCTAGAAGCATTGGCATATACCCCAGGACTCATGAAACCCAGCCTAAACTGAACTTAAATTGTGTATCTGGAAGCACACTGCCTCCTGAGCTAATAAGCATATTGTAGCAATAAGCAGACGAACCAGGGATACTCTACAAAATAAAATGGCCTCATAATGTTCAAGTTTGGGGTAAATTTACAAACATCAGAGGGTCATGGTGCTGTTCAATATATCCATGCTGATAGCTCCTGGACCCAGGAGCCAGCCGTTAAAGCACAAACACAGAAACATTTCAGCAGAGAGAATGCACATGGCCCCAGAACTCTGGAGTCAGAGAGATTTCCAAAGATCCTTGACAAACATTCCCCCAGGAGTAACTAAAGACATTGAGCCCCATAGGCTGAATTGGTTGAGTTTAGAGACAGCTAGCTAGGAACCTGGGTAAACATTTGTGATCCCTGTCACTGGGATCTTCCCACATTACCCAGGAGCTCAGGCCATCCTGATCCCTCTCCCTTACAAGATATCAGTCACTTAAGGTAGAAGAATAGGGATTAGAACTAATGTAGACATGCTCCAACCCTGGCCACCTCTCTCCAGTTTCCTGGCTGCTCCTGCAGACTCCTGGTGAGAGCATACTGATTGTTTATGTCTTCTTGTTGTTATCCAAAGATTGCATGTGGCTTCACAGGACCACATCTTCCCTCTAGAGAGACAAGAGTGGATGGGATGCAGCTCCAGCCAAACACTGGAAACTGATACTCCATGAGACTCCTTCCCCACAGTGCTGCCAAACCACCCCAGTGCAGACCCCGGAGGCCTCAGAGTACTCTGGTCTCAGGCCCTTCTATGAGCCCAGAACATCAGCTGCAGCACACCATGACCAGGAATGGGGCCGCCAGAGGATGGGTGGGGAGAGGAGCACGGAGGCAATGAGGAGGGACAGAGGAGGAGCAGGCTCTCTCAGACTCCCCTAAGAGATCACCAACCCAGGCGATGTAGGATCAACAGGGACCAAAGGTCCATGGCTCCAGAGAGATGATGAGAGAATTCCCAGGGACCCCACATTATTAGATCAACATAGTTAATACTCAAACAGACAGAGGATCTCTGCCATGTGGTATTGAGATTGTTCTCACACAGTCATCACAGTGGACTTAGAAGTAGGATATAGCCCTGAGACAGACCATTTCCAACACTACAGCAGAGTCCACCTAAGACACACTCCATAGGAGCTTCCCGTGATGAACACAACCATCTAAACATGCCCTTGCAGTAACCAACTTCACTGCAGCTCTCACAAACTTCCAGCCTATGAGTGAGGACCTCCCAGAGACACTATGACTTGGCATTAAGCAAGGGAAGAATTCCATAACTAGATGGGGAAAGATGAGACCTTGCTCTCCTGTTGGGTTCTGGGTGAAAGCCAGGGACATTTCTCCAAGTCTGACTTTTGGCATGCCTGGGTAAAGAGGGCCAATCATCATCAAAAGCAGAAGGCAATTCCAAATGCCCACCACACCCTGCTCCAGACCCATAAAAGACCAGCAGCATGGCCTTTCTTACGTAAAAGTCTTTACCTAGTCCCTAACCAAAGTTGGAAGTCAACTCAGTAGAGTCCTAGGGAAATAAAATCTGGGCCACTCTCATTATATTCCTGGATACCCAAATGAGCAGGAACTCAGAAGTGAGCTCAACTTGTCACCAGAGTCTCTACTCTGTAGGACATGTCAGTGTACCCCAGACAGGAGCTACCAAGAAGCATTACTCAAAGCCCAGCTGAAGACAAAACATAGAGGAAACCCGGGAGAGCAGATATCAGAGCCTCAACTGTACTAAGGGCTCAAACCTGGAGAGCAGATATCAGAGCCTCTACAGTACCAAGGGCTGTGTTCTGCTTCAGAAACCACACTTGTGGAAGAAGTGAGGGCTAATTGTCACCAGGTAGAAACAGCACCTGTGAAGGCTGGGAGGGAAGACTCATGGGAACCAGTGGAACCTGAGGACCTGCACTATCTCTGCCGATCATCGGCTACATCATTTTTGACAAGCTTTCATGGCTGAAATTAAGAAGCAATGTTTGAGTAATTCTAACATAATAATGACACTTGACTGTAAGAAAGGAAGCCATTAAGAGGGGAAAGGTAAAACTGTTGGTTATATGTTCATTATTTTGTGATTGTTTCCCAGGTGTGTGAATTTATCAAAACATAACCTATTACATTTGAGCAGTTAGCTATGTATCAGTTATAACTCAAGAGAGTTAAAAGGAAACAGTATACGGAATTCCATAAAATCCTTTGCTTTAAGCATATTTTACTAAAATGCTATGTTTTTTTTTCCTCTTAAAAAATTTTAAACCAACAAAGATATAGCCTCCTCGTTTTTGACAAAGGAAGCAAACACATGTGGTGGAAAAAAGATGGCCTACTCAAACAAATAGTGCTTGCAAAACTGGATCTCCACCTGCAGAAGAATGAAACTAGATCCATATCTTTAACCTTGTCCAAAAATCAATTTCAAAGTGGATCAAAGAGCCTAGTCTAAAACTTGAAACTGAAACTGATAGAGGAAAACATAGGGCATGTTCTTCAAGACATTGGGGTGGACAAGAACTTCCTAAGAAGCACAGGAATCATTCCCCAAAATCAACAGGCATGGTGGGAGGGGCTACTTGAAATCAACAGTTATAGAGAAAAGGCAACTATCAGTAGAAGAAACAGAGAGCCTAGAGAGAGAGTGGGAGAACATCTTTACCAACTGTACTTCAGACAGGAGACTAATCTCCAGAATTTGCAAGGAACTGCAAAAATTCAACACCAAGGAAACAAAACTACTCATCAACAAATGGACTAATAAAATGAATAGACAGTTCTCAACAAGAAGCACAAGTGATTAATAACTGCTTTAAAAAACCTTCAACATCCCTGATCATCAAGTAAATGCTATTTATATTATATAAACATTTAATTCAATTTTTACTTTTTATTTTTATTGAAAATCATTGTTCCTTGCAATATATTATGATTAGATATTCATTTTAATTAATAAATATTTAAAAGCCAATAATGCTACCACACTAGCTCAGGCTCAAATGAGTTTATCAATAAGTATTCTATAATCTATAAAGCAAATCATTAAAAGTGTGCATATAACGAGATTTTTAAGAGTAAACTTAAGAGCATGCCTGGTAGCCAGAGTGTAGAGTATATCCTGTCCCTTGCATTATAGACACTTGCCTTTAACCTGTGTGGGAATCTCATCATGAGGGAAACCACAGCTAAGCCCACCAAGGCTATAGCCATTCCACATCATAAGAGGGTAGAGTTATTTGGGAAGTTAGCATAATATTCCATAAGAATCTGGCAGCCAGAAATAAAATTCCTATCAACAAAGAGAATCCAGGATCCTCAAGGATGCTAGAAGAAAGTACAGGGTCTCTCCCAAATCCAAGGAAAACCAGTAGCCTAAGGACTTGGCTTCAGGTCATTCCCAAGCAGAAAAGTAAAGGCCATGGGGGGGGAAAAGGAGCTGCAAGATGTCTTTTCTAATCTGTCACAGCAAAAGTGTTTATGGACAACTGATATCCAGCAAGTGGAATCAGATGTTATAGACGCCAAACTCTCAGCAAAGTGGTCACCTTCCTGTCTTTCCCACTAGGCCACTGGGAGCACATTACCACTCAAGTGATGGAAGGCACATAGACAGCAGGGGACAAAGAGCTAGATACTCAAACTACAGATGACCAATAAGTTCCAGTTGGTCCATGCTAGTCCCAATTGCTTCTCTTGCCTCATCCCATCTAGTTTAATATTAGAACATCCTTAAAATGATTCCAGATTGGACAATAAACTACAAAGTCACCCTGTGGATCACCAGTAAGGGCCGCTAAGTTAAGCACTATCAAATCTTGAGGCACTGTTTTACTAGTTACATTTGGATCACTGTGTCTGTCGTGGTAGGGAAGATAAGATACAGCAGTTAGATTCACAAAGGCAAGAGTACATGGCAGAGTCTGCTCACATCCTGTCGAGGAAGCAGAAGGGAAGATGAAGAGGGTAGGTAAGGTCCAGCCTTCAAATACCTTGTCCTGATGACCTCCCCACTCTTTCTTAACAGCCCTCGTTCCCAGAGTCTCACATTTATATTCATATCAGTACCTATTCTCATGCACCCTTCTTTGCAAGCATTCAAACATTAAAAAAGCTAGCATCCATATGTCAGAGAGAATATGTGTTTTTTTTTTAACCTCCGTTTCTTGGACCAATATGGAAAACATCCCATTCAGAGAGAGAGTAGCATCTCCTGGCACTGAAAAGCTGGTCATATAACCTCAAAAGTATTCCTATCCTTAATTTCCCACCAATTCAACATTTACATGATTCTTAGGTTGTGACACTCTTCTTCCCTCCTCATACACTTCTATAAAATCTTCTTATTGCCACCAACACTCCCAAAGACATGTCCCAACTATTTCTTAACCATGACTTAGGAATATCTTCACTATTTTCCTATGGCTCAACCGTCCCCAAATACTCCAATTCAACAAGTATGTATTAAGTAGTAACTAAATGCTCAGAAATGCTTTCAGAGTTTAGGGCATACAAAAGAAAAAAAAGCAGTCATCATATCATCACACAATCTTCATCTCCTTGGAAATCAGATAAATGATAATGAATAGATGAGGCAGGTAAATGACACCAAGACTGGAGTGACTATTGCAAATTAGGGGGACAGGGTGACTAGTGACTGCTCAATTATATGTGTCTTCCCTTCCATCCATCAAGAGTTGCCAGATTTTCTCTCAATATCTTCTGTATTTCCATTGTGTTATATTTTGTTTTGTGGCTTTGTGTTTTGGGTTTTAATTTTTGAGGATGTCATGATGCTCATTGCGAGTAGGTTGGTTGATTGGCTAGCTGACTGACTGGTTCTCTTTGACCAGTCATACATTTTCAGTACAACTGAATAGCTCCAGATACATGTACAATCAGTGAAAATGAACCTATCCAATCCCTGACCACAATTATTGGAATATAAACATACTTTGCAATATAGTTAAAACCAATAAGATTTGAGAACACACTGGGCAAGTTTTCTGAGGAAAGTTGTCTTCTCTTTCTGTCAGATTCTGGGGAAAGCAGTAGCAAGGCATCCACTTCATATAGCGAAGACCTGGGTCAGCCAAGGGGTCATTAAGTGGAAGATGAAGTCAACGTCACAGAAAGTGTAGTAGAGAAGTTATCAGAAAGATAGAGAATGTTTTGCAGGACAGATATGATTTGAGCTGTCACATCAAGCCCTGGGAAGCCTCTAGGCTTGCAGGCTCCCTGAGTGTGTGAGCTTATAGATTCCCTGCTGCTTAAGCCACAGAGAGTTGTTTTTACTGAAGTGTAGCCAAGGTCTTTGGAACAGAGGGCCCAGAGACAGTGTTATGTGCGATTTATTTATACTTTGACTATTTTATGATTGGACTTACATATGCAAAAGGGTTGTAGATAGAATAGAAGAAAAAGAGAAGAAGAAACAAAAAGGTCACCAGGAATTGGACAGCATGTGGAGACTAGTCTATCAGAAACAGAATAGTGTCTGGGGAGCCAGAGCGCTGAGACATGGACTGTGACGATCATATCCACTGTGTTTTCCCTACATGAAACTAACAATAGTAACATTGATGGGCCAGTTTCACACTTTCACCCAGACTCATTATATTATCAATAAGATAGAGAGTAATGAGGGAGCCCCCAGTCAAAGGACCCTCTGGGAATGCCTTCCTTCCTTCTTCTCGGATATCAGTTTAGGAATGCCTGCCCCTTCTCTAATGTGACCAAAAATGCAATGATGGACAGCATCTGCCCGTCTGTTCTCAGGTTTGTCTAGACTACGGTCTAATTAAATAATGGAACAAGTTTCCTGTGTGACTCAGAGTCAGGCTGTGACCTTCATCTGGTCTCAGGAGGCAAGGCAGGTATCTGAACACAGGATTGTTTTCCTTCTAGGGTCACTAACCCTTCATAACAGAGGCCTAATGGGTACATGTAGGGAGAGACCCTGGATACCTGTACCTCTGATCACACCGATTTGGGAGTGGTCACAGGTACGTAGAGGGGTAGGATACAGAGCGAGGAGGAGGGGCACTCGCCATCTCTAGGGGTCAGGCCAGGTCTCGGAGGCATCTGCAACTGGGCTTCTCCAAGTGCCAATCTGGTTATCAGCTTCTCGTGTGAGTATCCCTTCTTAATAAATATACCATTCAATAACCTATCCCATGTTAGATCCTGTTCCTTTTCAGGTAGAAGCTGAGTAGACACTGGATATGGATAGAGAAACTTAAAAACCTTCTATAAATCTAGTGAAAGATACATTCAGCTGAAGAATTGCTTCTTTAAAACAATCATTTTAATAGTATATCTGCCTGAGGCTTGGAGGGGCACAGCTCCACCTGTTCAGCTTCCTCTGTGGGCCCTACAAGGACACCTTATTTGTTATTCATGCATACCACAGGCATGAAATAGATGGGTTTCTAATTGTTGAAATGACTGTGAATTACTAACACAGGATAATGACAGGGGCACCTGCCACACATTCTTTGGTGCCCTGGGATGTAACACACAAGGAAGAAGAACCCTTCCTCTTCCAGGAATACTGAGACTTGATGTCCCAAGGCTTAGGGAGTTCACATTAAAAACCACTGTGACACCCTGCAGATCTACCAGGCCTATATCTGTAGGAGCTCACAACTGTCTCATCGGTGCCCTGTCCTTTCCCACCAGACTTAGATATGAGTTCTGCATGTGAAACTTAGATTGATTTAGGAATGAAAGCCCCTGAAACAGTTGACATGCAAATATTGAATCTGATATTCCTAAACTGCTCAGGGGCATCCACAAAAGAATATGACACTATGATGAAAAACAAAAAACAATCACAGAATCATCTTGAGGGCCTAGTGACCTGGAGTGCAGTGGAAATAAACCATTGGCATAGAAAGTTCTAGATGTTAATGGAGAACTAGGCTTAGTAAAGGAGTTGGAGGGGTCCCATTGAAAGCAACATTCTCCTCTTACTTCTCCTGTGACCATGAGTAGGTAATGCAGTTCTTCTATGTCTCAGGTTCCCTTTTGGTAAAACAGAAAAATACTAAGCCAGACATCATGGTAGCCTCGCAGAGAGTTGTTGGAGATCCTCCGTGATACAAAGCATGCTTAGCAAGCTGCCTGGCACCTGACGGTGCTCAACACGAATGCCAACTAAGCGATGCTCTTGATCAGAGGAGTCTGAATTCAGGGCTTTGTGCAATCCAGTTCCCAACACCCTCCCCCTTTTCCCAGAAAAGAATCTGGCTCCTGGGGCATTTTTCCCTTATATGAAGTGAGAGCCTAGTTTGGAACATGTCCCCTCCACACAGCCAAAACAGGCTCTTCCACAGCCATGACCCTGTGCACATACTGCTGTAGAGCCTGCCCTGCCTGGACCCACCCATCCCTCCCCTTAGCCTCCGGTCTGGAAGAGAGGGGTCATCAACCACACTAATTAAATCTGCAGATGATAACAAACTGGGCAGCGCTGCAAACAGCACCAGAGAGGATGGGGAAATAAACGAGAAGGGACCTGGGGAGTTTAGAAAATATGGGACAGGAAATAACAAAATGAGATTCAACACAGAAGAATGCAAGTGACTCCAACTGCAGGGAATAAGCAGAAACATAGACAATGGGAAGGAGAGGAGGAGAGGAGAGGGGGAGGGGAGGGGACGGGAGGGAAGAGAAGGAAGTGGTAGGAAAGAAGAAAGGCTGGGATGATGAGGGTCTGGAGTCTGGTGGAAAGCAGGTGACAAATGAGAGACCAGGAGCCAGGGGTGAGCAAGAAGCGGAGGCTGGGGAACATGGAGGTGAGAACATCGACAAAAATGTGCTGTCTGTAGCTGAGCTCTGCCTGGACCCATCCAAGAGGGCCATTCAGCACCCTCTAAGGCTTATTCCCAACGGCTACTGCCAGTCTCTCCTCTGCGAGAAGCCTTTCTGAACCCTTGGAGTGGGCACTGCCAGCCGCTCATCAGTGGTAACAGCTGGGGATGAGAGCACCTGCCCATGTCTGGCTTCCTTCTCTCCAACTCCAAGAACAAAGACTCCGTTCTGTCTTCCTCAATTCAACCTGGCACTAAGCCCAAGGAAAGCTTTAAATAAAAATAAAGGTTGAGGACTGGAGGGATGGTCCAGCAGTTAGCACACTTACTGCTCTTGCAGAGGAACCTGTTTCAGTTCCCAGCACCCACATCAGCAGGCTCACAAGTGCCTGGAACTCCAGTTCCAAAGGAACCGGTGCCCTCTTCTGCCCTCCAAAGGTGCCTGCATATAGTGATGTGAATAAATTTAAACACAATACATAAATTAATCAAAAAGTAAATAAATTCTTTTCCTTAATTTAAAGATGGAGGTTGACACAATCAGAACAGTATTATAACATAACAGAATTCTTCTCTCCACCCCCTCAGGGATCAAAAGAATATACAAGGCACTCTGTCTTTATCTCCTGGCCCATGATTCTGGAACAAGGCTTCACATGCATGTGGTATTCCTGAATTAGTACATGCCTAAATCAGTTCTTGTTGCCTATTTACTCCTTATTTAGACCATAACACAACCAAGAAGCCACTTAGGGCCCAAAGTTAAATAACAGGGGAACTGTTTGGGACTGATGGGCACATGTTGCATGACTGTCAGCCTCTGAGCACACGGTGGCTTCTCGGAGACTACACTTGTCTCCCTGAGGCACCTAACCCATTCAGCAGAAAATATTACCAACGATAATCATAATAATAAGTGATCAGGAATATAAGCCTGCCTGATGGTCAGAGGACTTAAATAAGGCTCATTGGCCTTGGGGGTGGAGAATCTAACAACTGTCTTGGGCCACTGTTAATGGATCCTATGTAAAGTAGGACTCCCTTTGTAGATACTAGAATACCATGGTTCCCAGCCATGTGTTTTAAGAGTTAAACAAAAATACTAAACACTTTCTTTAAAACGCAGACCACTGTGGTACTGCAGACAAGAAAAGTAAGTGAGGAGCCAGCAGGGCTGAAAACTCCCTCTGACAGAGCCAGGGATAAAGGTGCTCCTATCGTGGGCATTCCCTGCAGATCAGGGTCACAGTGTCCCATTTCAAGAGGGCCAAGAAAAAGCCAGCCCGCATCATCTTCATACCTCTACAGACACACAGTCCAGGGTGTTCACCTCCCCAGGCCAGAAGAGACTAAAGGCAGTGTGTGATACAGACCATGTCTGGTGCTAGTCCTACTTCTCCTCATCCATGCTGAGGGGCGAAGTTAGTCTTCCCTGAGGAAGCCAAGCTTGCTCCTCTCAGAATCCTTCAAATGTCCCCACATGCAGGCTCAGGAAGGCTACATGAATGTGGCGGAGACCAGAGGGAAGCAGGAATGGGTCATAGTCTAAGCTCTTTGTATTTGACCTGCAGACAATAGAATCAAAGAAGCCATCCAAAAGCTAGCCCCAAAATGCCAGCCAACTTTACCAGGTCAGGAGAAGTGAGACAGAAAAACCATCTCCCTTTCTCCTGTAGCTCCATCTCATAGATTTGCTCAGCTCTTCCCAAAGCTCTACCCAGGAGCCTCCAGCAGCCTTGGCCTCGCTCCGAAGGCTCTGTTCCTATGCGTTCCCTTATTCAAGGTTCAGGAGCTCACAAGCAACCCAGGTCCCTTCAGTGGGGAGCTATTTAAGTGGCTATGGATGTTGTTTTTTTTTTCACTCTAGAACAAGGATACTTTCTTGAGGCCTAGATCTTCTGCAGATCTGAGTTGACATGGCTGTGCTGTGACAGGGCCTGCGGCAGCTGTACTCCTAGTACAGTGACTGGTGCCTGACCCTGAGGTCCATGAGGGAGAGGCAGAAGAAATGGTGAAAGTCCAGGGCCTATCACAACCTTCTGACAAAGCACACACACACACACACACACACACACACACACACACACACACACACACACACACTGGATTATACACATTAGAAGAATGGACTTTATTCAGATGTCAAGTTCATCATTGCATAACGCATAGACATGCTAAAATACCACACTATGCTTCATTAAGATACACAGTCAATTAAAGTTTGAAAGAAAGTAAATTACAACAGCTTTCTTTAAAAAACTATGTGCCCTAGACCTCTATTTCTGAACACAAAGAGCCTTGTCAGGTACAAGTTGCCCATATGGTCCTTCACCCAGAAAAAGAACAAGCTCGCAGGCTTGAGAGGAGGCCTGGCACAACACAGAACCAAGACAAAGCAAATGGCTCCAGAACTTGGCACCTTTAGTTTTCTGCTTGTGTGACCTTGGCAGTGACCAAGACCCTCTGAGTTCTGGTTCACATATGGGAAAAGTGTGTCCTCACAGGACCATTGTGAAGATTCCGTATGGAGAGGAGGGGAAGCCCCACCCCTAGGCGTCCAGTGGCAGGCATGCAGATTAGCTTCCTGCAGTGATGGGATAAAATTTACATTGAGGGTTTCCATTTTTGTTTTTGTTTTTTGGGGTTTTTGTTTTGTTTTGTTTTTAACATTTGGTAACATGGGCTGGACAGTACTTCATCCCACTGAAAAGTTCCCATAAATTGCTGACTGCTACTATATTGCTGATAATAAAGTCAAATAAAGGGGAATAAAAGAGAAAGGGGGAAAGGCTGAAGTGTTCATGGGCCCCACCAGGGGCAGACAGGGTTACTTTTTCCTTAAAGCAGCCCTCATCTCCTTTCCCAATCCACCTTGTGTCCCCAGACTCCCAAAGTTTGGCCTCATGCTGTTGTCTGCTGTTGAGCCAGCTAAGCCACTGGCTCGGGACAACTTTGAGGCTCCTGTGTAGATGACAAATGAATCTGGGACTCTCTGAGAAAATACTGTCCTCTTTGCATCATATGCCCTGCTGCAATCTGTCTTTCCCTTGTTGAGGGATTTGGGCTGAAGCCCATCTAGCGTGCAGGGAACGCCCAGGGGAGAAACTGTTCAAAGCTTTGGGAACTCAGGCGGAGTGTGTCCTGCCGGTCAGGGAGGGGCTTCGTGGGAGAGTCCTCCCTGGCTGCTCTTCAGCCTCTCCATCAACACGTCAGGACAAATGAGGTGTTTCTGTCAATCACTGAAGACACACGGCATTCCAGCTGTATCCTCTTGAGCTAATGGGACTTCTTGGGAGACATTCAACACAGAAAGAAGCTCTTTGTTCAGGGGCAGTGGGATGTTTTGAAGGAAAGGGTCTGCAGGTGGTCATAAGCCTGTGTGAGGAACTGCAGCTACGGTCCAGGATTCAGTGACAGCCTCACAGCACTCTAGAGAGACCTCCTAGACCTAATGGCACCAACCAGAATTATAGAATAGTAACATCACTGAACCCCTCCCAATCAAGAAGGCCTGTGGAAGCCCTATCTCTCACCACATGCATGGGAGGGTGTGGAGAGAGGCTCTAGTGCCCCGTGCTGTCACACATCCATGGGGTCCCTAGTATAAACAAACAGGAAGCCACAGGAGGGACTCACACACTGAGAGTTCCCTCAAGAAGCTTACAGATAGAATAACCAGGTGGGGTGGTGCACACCATTAACCCCAGCACTCAGAGGCAGAGGCAGAGGCAGAGGCGGGTGGATCTGTGAGTTTGAGGCCAGCCTGGTCTACAGAGAGAGTTCAAGGACAGCCAGGGCTACAGAGAAACTCATTGTTGAAAAAAAAAAGAGGAGGAAGAGAAAGGAGAAGGAGGAGGAGGAGGAGGAGGAGGAGGAGAAGAAGAAGAAGAAGAAGAAGAAGAAGAAGAAGAAGAAGAAGAAGAAGAAGAAGAAGAAGAAGAAGAAGAAGAAGAAGCTTACAGATTGCAGAACCATCCAAGAATCCAAGAATCTAGAAGGAAAGAGAAAGATTAGGAGCCAAAAAGCTGCAAAAAAATGTAAAACAAGTGATGCTGACATCGGGACCCTTTCTGTACGGAATCAGGCCACAGGTCAGTGTGCAAGGTCTCACACTAGGTTATTTTTGCCTGTAAGTGCCTAACGAATGTGTTTTCGTCTTTCTTTCTCTGGCAAGATGACAACAGCAGTGGACTTGACTTGCCCTGTTCTCTAGATGGCTGAACTTTGATCGGTTCATCTGCCTTCCCTTAACTCCTCTTCACTTGCGTATCTTCCATCTTTCTTCCAGTCCAGTTTTACATGCATACAACCTCTCTTGTCATAGTCCCCCATCCTAGCTTGGCCCCTGGCCTTGATCTTATCCTTCCCATATTCTGGGCATCCATGAAGCTGTAGAGTCTCCCAGCTTTCCCCATGTCCCTTATCTCTCATCCCCATTTGCCATGCATAACTGTTAATCCTAATTATCAACTTGACTGGATTTAGAACCATCACAGAAACACACCCCAGGTGTATCAGTGAGGACATTTCCAGAAAGATTTAAGAGAGCAGGGAAACTCCATCCTGAATGTGAGTGACACTGTCCAGTGGGCACGGACCCTACACTCAAGGAAAAGCACCAGTGAGTGAGCTCCACCATTCACCATCATTAGTTCATCTGACTGCGGATGCAGTGTGACCAGCTGCCTCATCCTCCTTCTGCCACGCCTTTACCCCCAAACTGTCAGCCAAAATTTCTAACCCCCTTCCTCCCTTACATTGCTTTTGTCAACCATGGCGCTGCTGTGAAGGAAAAAATAAAACAATTAATAGGCCATGTTTTTTGAAACCCATCCCCCAGTCAGAAATGTCACATTCATCGGCGGAGTTTCATCTCCCCAGACAGTCCCCCAGACCATCCTCCTCTGTTGGAAAGCCCCTAAGGATTTTCTGTTTTCATCTGGAACTTCGCCCACTGAACCATTACTAACGATGGCAGCCTTTAGCCAACTTTTCTAAAAAGCACAGTCAGTGACTATTTCACTCCTCACTACATATGCTCTTTACAGACACTGGTTTCTTTAAGGACTACCCAGCTCTGGCACTGTAGTATTCAAAAGTATTTCTCGAACAGTATACATGTAAGTGGGTGTGGTGCATAGCTGGGAGATGGCTCAGTGGACAAGAGCACTTACTGAGAAAGCACAAGAACCTGAGTTCAGACACTCACATAAAAATCTAGGCATGGCCATGAGCACCTGTAACTGCAGTGCTAGGAAAAGGGACACATAGATACAGGACATGGGACACACAGAGACAGGACAAGGGACACAGAGACAGGACAAGGGGCACATAGAGACAGGACATGGGACACATAGAGACAGGACAAGGGACACATAGAGACAGGACACGGGACACATAGAGACAGGACAAGGGACACATAGAGACAGGAGAAGGTACACATAGAGACAGGACACGGGACACATAGAGATAGGACAAGGGACACATAGAGACAGGACAAGGGGCACATAGAGACAGGACAAGGGGCACATAGAGACAGGACAAGGGACACACAGAGACAGGACAAGGGGCACATAGAGACAGGACAAGGAGCACATACAGACAGGAGAAGGGACACATAGAGACAGGACACGGGACACATAGAGACAGGACAAGGGACACATAGAGACAGACAGATCCCAGGGAGCTTGCTGGCCAAGCAGCTGGCCAAGATTCCAGATGAGAGACTCTGTCTCAAAGGAAAGAGGCAAGCAGTAATAAAGAAAGACATGTGTCATTTCCTTTACCTCTGTACACATGAGTGTGTGTACCCACTCACAAGTACACACGTAATACATGCATAAAATACTCTCTCTCATGCACGCATGCACTCACACACACACACACACACACACACACACAGAGAGAGAGAGAGAGAGAGAGAGAGAGAGAGAGAGAGAGAGAGAGAGGGTTGGCTATATTCACTCTGCAGGGCATAACTGTCCATGCCTAGAGCCAGACTTACCAACAGACATTGGCCACTGGCCCTTCTCTCATTGCTGTGACTATGTGCATGTCTGTGTGCAATATTAGAATGTGAGGTTCTTGACATCTGTCTCTGCTGGCTCTGTGTCTTCTAACACTTGGATGGCCATGTCTATTGCTGTCTCACATACAATATGAATCCAACAAAGGCTTGCCCTGTTAATATCTGGTATGATGGTACATTTTTCCCATCCCGTAATGTAAGGAGATCATCACTAGAACAGACTAGGAAACATCAAGAGGCAACCAGCACTGATGATGAAGGATGGACCAGGGATGAAACTCAACCCATACCATGTGACCATACCTGCCAGAGTACGCAGGGAAGGCAACTGCCCTGCTGACCTCGGAATGGCTCTTGGAGGGAACTCCATCTGCTACATCAAAGGGCTCATGGCTTGATCAAAAGTTTGGAGCAGACATTCTACCTCCTGGACCCATGCCTCCATTCCCTCCCACTCAAACAACCCAGACTGATAGCACCCCTGGGACTGGGATCAACTTGAGAGGCAGACATCTGTGGGAGCTTTAATCTGAGCCTAATATCTATCACTACAGCATCCATTCTGCTGTGCAGCCCAGAAGAGGATGCAAACATCAAGCCTCCCCATCCTCCTGACGCTCCTGAGATGGAGTGCGTGAGAAACTGGGGTTAGCACAAAATCTTTGCAGTGAGCGGCATCACAGGACCACTATCTGAAGGAGATGTGACCTAGGCTGAATATAGAACAACAGAGAAGAACCCCACTTACACACATACACACACCCCACAAATATCAAACCCACTGATTCACTTCAAGAGAACAAACAAACCAGAGTCCATTCAAAGAAGGGAAGAAATGAGGAAGAAATAAAGCTCAAGTCCATACGCAATAGAAACATGGGAGAAGAGCTGGACATGGTGGCACACACCTTTAACCCCAAGTGCTTCGGGAGGCAGAGGCAGGCAGATTTCTGAGTTCAAGGCCAGTCTTATGTACAGAGTGAGTCCCATGACAGACAGAGCTACACAGAGAAACCCTGTCTCAAGAGAGAGGGGGGAGAAAGAGAGAGGGGGGAAGGGAGGGAGGAAGGAAGGAAGGAAGGAAGGAAGGAAGGAAGGAAGAAAGAAAGAAAGAAAGAAAGAAAGAAAGAAAGAAAGAAAGAAAGAAAGAGAAAAGAAATATGAAAAAAGAAAAATGGGAGAAGTAACTTTAGGCTTTTGACCAGAAACCAGGAAGGAATGTGAGTGACAAATGGCAATATCTGGCTTCAATAGCATCCAGGGACAGGGCTTAGACTTGGTCCACATGACACCTTAGGGCAGGTACAGAAACAGCTGAGAAAAAGTGTCCCCATGACCCAAATATCAATCACAATAATGTTCTAAAATATGAATAGAGTCTTAAGATATTTCAAATGTGTATTAGTTATTTGAGAGCTCAAACAAAGCATTTTGATCATCTTCACTCCCCTCCCCCAACTCTTCCCAGACCCACTCCCCTTCCCCTTTCCACTCAACTATGTACCTTAAAAAAAATTCTTAAGTCCATCAAACACATTTCAAATATACTAAAGTACTAGTTTAACTATTACACCTACTTTCCTCAAGTATCATTTTAAAATAGATCCAAATGGGGATTATTTATTATTTTTGGGGTATTGACTAGGTCCCTCCAAAAGTCCAGGCCAGTCGGAACCTCAGGATATACATTCACTTGGAGGAGCCTTGCAGCCTACAGTTAGCTGCAGTTGATAGGAGATTATACAGTCTTAGGGTAGCCCTAACCCTCAGCATCTACGGAAACCAACACACAGAGACATACACACAGAGAGAAGGCAGCAATGCAAAAGCATGGCCAAGGTTGGAGTGAAGGAGCCACAGCCAAGAAATGACAAAGACTGTCCACAAAAGCCAGGAAGGAGTCATGGATAATTCTTCCTCAGAGCTTCCAAAAGGTATCAACCATGCTGACTCCTTGCTCTGGATTCCTAGTCACCAGAGCTATGAGAAAACTAGTTTCAATTGTTTTAAGCCAACAGACTTGAGGTGATTCTTATGGGAGACTCAAGACATTATTACAGTTGTAGCAGAAATATTAGGCCAAGCAGTTCACGGCAAGTAGGCTGATGTACTAGTAGAAAGAATGAGAAGGGTGGCTGATGGGGGAAGTACTTCTGTGTATGTTTATCTTATTGATTGTTTAATAAAGTTCTGTTTGGCCAGTGAAACAGCAAGTTAGACGGGACTAGGAGTCAAAGAGGATTCTGGGAAATGTAGTAGGGAAGTGGTGATCCAGGCAGGAAGTGACATAGCAAAGAGACTCATATTTAAGCAAAGAAGAAACAAGAAGGGTCCCTTTTCCCCTCTGCTCCTGCTCCAGCAGCCCAATGTGATCCACCAGCAAGGAGGGACGCCAATAAGGCATCCGATAAGATAAGTCTTATAAAATATATAGATTTATTGTAATTAAGACTGAGCTAGCAGATGAGAAATCCTAGTCATTGGCCAAGCAGCTTTGAACCTAATACAAGTTTCTGTATATTCATTTGGGCCCTAACTCAGGCGGGTGACTGGCGTAAAGCGCACATGTGGCAGTGGGGCTTGGTGGCTTTGGCAGAAAGATTTATCATAACAGGTGGCTTCCTGGACTCAAATATCCAGCTAAATGGTCACCCTGTGTGATGCTGGGTAAGTTACTTAGCTTTTCTGTGCCTCAGTTGCCCTTTGACAAGATAGCAAAAGTATTGACCTTGCAGAGTCATTGTACAAATCACTGACTGAACACTGTGTCCCTATGAAGAAAGACACCATTAACATCTCTATGAATTTCAACCATTACTGTCAGCTGTGGTGGTTAATATTGACTGCTGTTTTGGTAGGGAACTAAAGTCATAGTGGAATCAAATCACTGGGCATGTCTGTGAAAGATTATATAAGTTAGGTTAACTGAGGCCAGAAGACACACTCTTAAGTGGACAGTCTCATTGCATGGGCTAGAATTCCAGTGAATACATTAAAAGGAGAAAGTGGGTTGAGCACAGACATTCATCTTCCTCTGAATCCTGACTGTGGATGCAATGTGGCCAGCTGTCTTAAGCTTTGCCGCCATGACTGCTTCCATGATGGACTATACTCTCGAACAATGAGCAAGCATAAGCAGTTTCTCCCTTCAGTGGCTTTGGTCAGGTGTTACATCACAGAACAGGAAAAGCATTGGACGTGCAGTTAAAACAGACCAAAGAGTTCTGACTTTGCACTTTAGCACAATTACCACCACAGTGATGACCAACGACTGATTCTATTAAGTCAAGAGCTGTGTTTTGTGTTCAATGTATTCACTAACACAAAAATGTTGAAAGGGCAATAAAATGACACACATTTGGAAAGGGTGAGATCAAGCCAGGAGACGTTGAATATAATAATAATAATAATAATAATAATAATAATAATAATAATAATCACGCAGTATGGAGTGGTGTCATCAATCTTTACACCCAGGTCTTAACACCTTCCTATAACACCTGTGCTTCCCATTATATAGAAACAAATTCATTTCCCTGGTGTATTTCCAATGGTAACGCCATGCCCCGGTCACAGTAAGCATGGCCCACACTCTTTGTGAATTGATTAATTCATTAGTCACAATATAATTCACCCTGGAGAAGCTCACTGCCCAGTAGACAAGCAGACATGAGAACAACGATTGCATTTGCAGACACAGTGAACTGAGAGGAGGAAACCTAAGGCGTCAACAGACGACAGAGAAGAAAACTGCTAGGAGCACGGAGCATCTCAAACAGAAAAGGACACAGGCAGGGTATGGAGGCAAGAAGCCTCCGGGCAAAGGGGTTTGGCACGACTGGAGCCAAGGGTACATGTCAGGTGGTAGGTCAAAGAATAGGGAAAATTCTAGAAGAAGAAAAAACTGTGGGTCCGACTCATTATGAAGTGTGGAGCAGCAGGCTTCAGGGGTGTGAACTTGCTCTTTGGTGCTCAGAACCATTGAGATGCTTCTGGAAGGGAATGGTATGTTCCAGTTCACATCTGGAATGTCCACTCTGGCTCAGCACTAAGATGTCCTGTAGTATATATACTGCAGCAATAGAAAAGGAAATGGTAAGTGTTTGGAATTAGAAGGCAGCATGGCATGGGGAAAGCGAGGTGACGACAGATGTGGGAAATGGGACTGACAAGGTCTGAGAGGCGAAAGGATAGAGACATCTAGGGGAGCTTCCAGAGGAAGAGAAAATAATAAGAAAGATGGAAAAAGTGGTCACCATGTCAAATAAGCCAATGACTGAACAGCTGTGAATTCCAGGAATAGAAATATGAGAAAAAAAATCAATAATGAGGGGAAGATTACCACAGTTCCTAGAACTTAATTGGTACTTGGATGGATGGATGGATGGATGGATGGGCAAATGGATGGAAATACTTCCACATTGACTACCCACTGTCTACACCCTGGATTGAATTTGTGATGGCTCTATCCAGACAGACCAAGGTAGCACACAGCATCCTTCCAAGACTCAGCTGTATAGTATTCCACACAGATCTCCAGAAACAAATAAGTGTACAGTTTTCAAAACAGGAAAGGAAAAAGAAAACCTATTAACTTTCCTACCCAGAAGGGCCTTCCAAAGGGCTGCCCATCTATCCCAGCTTCTGGCAGAATGTCAGGGGCAATTTTCAACACACACCTTCTAATCTAGAGAAACTGCATATGTATGTACCTCGACCAGACTTTTTAAGGAAGGAAAGAGTGCATGTGTCTACCCTACCACTTCTTGCTTTCTGGCAAGGGATGTGGAAAAATCCATCATCTGCATAGCTGCTGCCCCTGGAGCCAACAGCCCAGTCCCAGGCCAAAGTCTCTGGGAAATGCATCAGATCAAACTCAATGATCAATAATAAAATCAACAGCGTTCTCCAAGCCAAGGGGGTGGAAATTCAGAAGGGGCAATCCAGCCATTTCTCCTGGGCCACACAACACACCCATTCCCGAAGGTTAATAGGCTTTACCACCTCCCTAGATACACACATAGTGTCACAGGAGTCCAACTTTTAAATCAGAAACAAGGGGAGGATCAGGGAAGTAATGATAACAGTTAAAGGGGCTCCTTGGGCCCCAAAGCTTCCCACTCCTTCTGCCTCTAACAAGAAAAAAATTCCAAACCCCTTGTGAGGGTTTACCAATCAAACCAGAAAATCTATCTGCCGTGCAATTCAGCTGGAACACTGTTCCCTTGTTAAACACTCTCAGTCTTACTGTTCCAGGCTGGAGAACGATGCTCTAGAAATAAATTAACGAGGTCAATAATGTTCATCTTGGGCTGACCTGCTGGCAGACAGAAGCTTCCTGCCTGGACCAGAGCTGAATTAACCCTTTCAGGAGGGGAGAAGAAGGAAGAAGGAGGGAACGCAATGTGCAAACAACTGTTGGAGGAGACATGGTAGGCGGGGACAAAGGAAGAGACTTTTCTTCAAGGATCTTTGAGAATGGGGTGGAAACACACAACAGCTAGGCTTGTGTTTTCAGTCTTTGTGACCTCTATCAAAGTTAGTCACTGCAGCCCACCACCCTCTTCTATGACCTGAAAAGAACATCTGGGCATGAGGAACCCTAGGGGGCAGAGTCCAGGCTTGAGCTTCCTGTTACAAATGGGACGCTGAAGTCGGGAGTGATTTTCCCGGGACCAGACTCACTTCCTGGAACCAGAGAAGCTTCTGCTCTGCTCAGTCCTCTCCATTTCTTAAGAGCCTTGGACCTCTTAAGAAGGTCCTGCAAACCAAAAGGCTGGATGTGCTCTCCTCAGAGGCAGAGCGTAGGGACGGTGCCAGCTACAGGTCCTACACCACTGGCTGGACAGAGGACATTCACAGCTTGGTCAGACATCAGACAGACTAGTGACTGCCAAGCTAGAGTCATGTGATGAGTCTTCCCTCTCAAAGCTTGGGAAAGATCAAAGGCAGGCGAGGTGTTAGCTGGGTGGTCTGAGACAGCAAGGGCAGGTGGGTGGTGTACACAAAGGATGCAGAGTAGGCCACAGTGGATCACCCACATCCCGTAACAGGGCTGGCTTTGTTTTCCTGACTCAAAGTCCATGGCAGAGAAAGCAGTGAGACTTTGGTCAAAAGAAACGCAGCAAAGAGGCATAGGCAAGACCGATAGAGTCCACAGAGGCCCATGATCAGGACAAAGATACTGGGCAGGAGGACAGAGGTGGCAATGAGGGTATGAGGAGAGACAGAAGACAAAAGGAAATCATCCTGAGGACAGAGACAACTGCGTGTTGGGCTCCACTTGAGCCCCTTTCCACTGTAGAGTAGTAACTATCTACCATATATGTACTCTGTGGGAAATCTCTAACACCACTAAACCCACGTTTTGTGACATCTAGTTTCTCTGTGCCAATTAGTCCCTCCCAGGATGCTGATGACAGATCAGTTAAACATCTGGGACTCAGAATCAGGACTTACAGCCCACTCCATTGAAACTGAGGTTTATCCAGTAGAAGATCCCCATCAATCCAGGGGCAGGAACACCTGCTCTACTCCAGAACCACACCTGGAGATGCTGTGGCCTCTGCATTTACTCACATATACAACCATTCTGTACAAACCATGGGGATTCCCTTGTTGTCTGTTAAATCTGAATCCTCGGTGTCTCTCATCAGTCACTTCTACCCCCAAGCACTCCTGTTGACCTTTGCATGGGGATGTGTGTGATGTCCCCTCAGCTCTACAGGCTTCTAGATGTCCTTCAGGCTTACAGAGTAGGTCCCATGTGCGGAAAGAACCCAAGGCAGAGAACCCAGGTATTCAGGTCCATGTTCCTCCACTGCCTGGGACCAGAGCTTAGCCATAGCATGGTTTGGACTAGAATGCTCTCAAGGGCTTCAGTTTTAAATGGTTGGTCCTGAGAGTGGCACTATGGAAAGGTATTATGGACCCTTAGTCTAGGGGCTTAGTGAGGGGTTCCCAGTTTCATTGAGGACATTGGCAATTGCGGGGGTTTCATCTCTCTCTTTTTCTCTTTGTTCTCTGGCTGGTGACATAAGTAGTTTGCTCTCCCACAAACTCCTGCCATAATGTGCTGTTTGTCACAAGCCCAAAGCTAAGAGGAGTCAGTCAGTCATGGCCTGGATTCACCAAACTCTGGGTCAAAAATACACCTTTCTTCTTTATAAGTAAAGTAGCTCAGGTATTAACTATAGTATTGAAAGCTGACATGGGCAAACACCATTGCCTTCCTATGTCTTGGATTCTTTAGTTATAAAATGAGAATCTTGGACCAGGTATGGTGGCTGGTGCCTATAATCTCAGCTCTTGGAAGACTGAGGCAGAAGGATTACTACAAGCTGGAGTCTAGCCTGGGCTATTTGTCCAGGCAAGCCAGAGACAAATAGCAAAACACCATCTCAAAAAAAAAAGTCAAAAATAAAAACAAAGATAAGGAGCTTAGATGAGATAACAAATCACATCCATCACATCACAGTATATGTAAGCAGTACTTTTATTTATAATCAATTCTTATGGTGCCTAACAAATACTGACTGAGCGCCAAGCGCCATGTGGCAAATACTCTTCTAGGTCTTTTTCCATACCACTTAATCCTAGCACCTGCCTATTGCAATATATTAAAAATCCTCATTTTGCAGATAAAGCAAGGCATGGGATGGAGGTGTAAGTCTGTGGCATGTATAAGCTGGGGTTTCTTCTCTAGTACCATGAGAAAGCAAGAAATAAGTGAAGGGGGGAAGGGGGAGCACAGGGGAGAGAGCAGAGAAAAGAAAGAAAGAAACCAAGACCAGGAATGTTTAACATGTGCCCTAAGGGGATGTTGACAGTGAAGAGCAGTCGTGGGAACTACAGATGGTTATCTGTAAACCTCATACTGCATAGCACAAGCAGCTAACAATAAAGAAAGGGAAGGGCACCTTAAATCTTGGTTCCCAGAAGTCAAGGTACAACACAATACTGCTAAGAGTCAACGTAGGTGGTGGTTCTCCATAAGGACCCTGCAAAATTCATGAAAGTCGAGGGTGAAATTACAAGCTTCTACACAAAGCATAGGGGCAGCTCAGTTTCAAAGGTGTTATCCTCACCTGGTTACCTGACTGGTCTCAAATAGGGGATGCTGTGAAGGCCAAGTGCAGGATTGAGCCTGCTCTTCACCCCTTCCATGACACTTCTTCCTGCTGCTGTCACTGCAAACAGTCCCGGATGAAGAGTGATGGCTTAGCCACAAGGAAGTCTGATGGCAATGTCAGACCACTAGAGTCCAGAGGAGCCATGCTTCCTTCTTTCCTTCCTTCCTTTCTTCCTTTCTCTTCATATACTATATTCTGATCATGGTTTCCCCTCCCTCACCTCCTCCCAGATCCTCCCATCTCCCCACCCATCCAACTCCAAGTCTTCTTTCTACTTCTCCCTAGAAAACAAACAGGCCAAAAAAGAAATCAAATAGACAAAGAAACACATAAGAAAAAGCAAAAGAAACATATATACCTGTGTGCACATATACAAAAACCATAAAGACACAAAATGGGAAACCATAATAAACAAAAGACAAGAGAGGTGACAAATGTCCAAATAAAACATCATGACACAAAACATCTCCAAAAACACCATGGCGTTTGTTTTGTGTTGGCCATCTACTGCTGGGCGGGGAAACTCCCTTAAGTACATACAGTATGTGTATCCAGTGAGGCTCCCTAGGAGAAACTAATTTTTCCTTTGTGAGCAGTTACCAGTTGGAAATAGCTCTGGGTTAGTGATGGGGGCTCTTGCAAAGCCACACTTTCTGCACTTTTTCAGAGGCAGTAAACCCACACTGGTAACTCAGACACCCAGAAACCAAAGAATACAACGCCCAGGGGAACATGACCAGCCTTCCGTGGCGTGTACAGTATGCAGCGGGAGGAAACCATGGCCATAAGGTCCTTCTCTCCAACACATGCCTCAGGGCAGCATGCTGGGCCTTCAGATGATTCCAGATCATGTGAACAGAAAACGAACCATGCAAAAGTAAAAGAAAGCCAACAGACAAACACACAAACCCATTCTTCCCACAGCACGGTGAGGAAGGATGAACCCAGCCTTGAGACAGGCTTGCTACTAGGAGTGCCCAGGGGACCCTAAGGCACACATATTACTTCCCATTTTCCAGTCATCGGATTTGGGTTGAGCAATCTGCTTCCGACTTGCTGCAGGCATCCACAGCCTGATCCTACCACGAAGCACCACATTTTTGTGCTACTATTTCATCTCCCTCTGGTCCAGCCTGATCTGGCTTTGTGTCAGACTAATATTCCTATTCCATGGAAGCCAGACAAAATGTCCTTTAGTAGTATTGACCTCTCCAGTTGCCCCCCAGCTGCCTGGAAGCTGACAAAGCCAATGGCAGCCACCACCCCAGGGTCCGGAAGTGTAAACACTCAGGGTGGCCTGACTCATATGGAAACTTAATAGGAAGGAGGGAGACTTTACAAGGTGTTGGAGACTTTGCTAGCTTACAGAGCCAGGGTGTCTAGGATTGGCAGGAGAGCAACTGACTTTCCACTGCAGTGAAGACATGGCCCAAGTTAAGTCTGATGTCCCAGCTTCCTGACTGATAATCAAGGCTGGGCAAAAGGAAGTGACTGTAAGAATGCAAACTGAATTCTTAGGAGAGTAGCTAATATATAATGAGCAACTTATTGTATGTTAGACATTGTACTAGGACTGTTTAATGCTTTCTAATGCATTGACTTCCTCCTCAGTGAACACAACAAGAAGACATCATTCTTTCCCCTCCCTTTTACAAAAATAAAAAACAAAAACAAAAAACAAAGGATCATAAAAAAAGGTTTGGTGACTTGCCCAGAGTGTCCCTCTAACCCAGAGTCTAAGCCTCTAAGGACTGAGCAGCACACGCCACCATGCCCTGGCTCTACAGAAGTCCCTTAGCACCATGCCATCGTTTCTGGCCCATGATGGGGATGAATTGGAGGACTGAACATGACTGTAGTTAGGACCATGAAGATAGCATGTCCACACCTCCAACTGGACTGCATTGCCTGAACCCATCCCTACCTAAATGGAACATTAGTCCATCCACGCTAAGTCCAATCAAAGTCAACGTTTCACCTTACGTGTCTTGCTGGAGCTCTGTGCCACCCTTGCTTTAGGAAAGGGGGTGATGAGAAAACTTCTCCAGGGGAATTACAAGTGGGTCTAGTATTGTCTAGCACTGAAGACTTTGCCCTGCCCAGCATGCATATCTAAGCCATCCTGACCCTCCTGACCACAAAAGGAAAAAAAAAAAAAAAAAAAAAAAAAAAAAAAAAAAAAAGCAGACCTTCAGACAGATACATTGCACACTCATGTGCAGAGCGGCATTATCACAACAGCCAAAGTGTGGAGGCAATGCAAGTGTCCACAGTAGGTGGGGCACAGTATGTAGTCCAGTCCAGACATACTGTGGGGATATTCAGCCTCCAAAATGAAGGCAATCCAGTCATGTGCAATGTCAATCCACCCCGAGGGCATCATGCTAAGTGAAACAACCAGTCATGGAAGAATAAACACTGGGTGATCTGTTCCCAAGACAGTCAATTTCACAGAAGCAAAGGATACAGTTGTGGTTACCAGGGGCTCAGGGGTGGGGACAGACCCAGGAAGTGGGTCTAAGGTAAATCTTCATTTCTTTTGGATGAGTAAGATTTAGTGGCCCACTGTACCACAGATGCCCCTAGTTAATGTAGCATTACACATCAGCGTGTAGAGATGGTGGTTCTCATGTTAAGTGATGTCACACCAAAGCAAAACATTAAAGGAGGTATCCAACACGCCATCTACATCACTGGTTTCCTACAAGCCCCCAGTCACCCCTTTGTACACATTAATGTTTTCCTTTTCTTTGTAGACAAGCTATACTCCAAATAAAGTTGTTTCGCAACAAAGAAATTCCAGCAGAAGAGAGAGCTGTTTCAGGAGAGAAATGGAGCCAGCTGGTGGGGGTGGGTGGATAGTAGGACAAGGAGGTGAAGAAGAAAAGAGCCCAATGGCATATATCTATGAAAATGCCATCATGAAACCCATCACTTTGTATGCAAATTGAAAAGAAAAGAAAATTTGGACATATGCAACAATATCAATGATCTTAGAAAGCATGATGCTAGGTAAACAATAAAAGGGTACGAAAGAACAGGTATCCTGAACAGTACTAGTTCTGTGAGTTCCTTAAAGAAGTGAAATTCAGGGTGAACGGAAAAAAAGAATAATGGTTCCCGGGGAAGGAAGGGGTTAGAACTGAATGGAGTTTTAGAAGAAGTAGTGTCCTGTGGCAGTGAGGATTGACTCATTGCCACACAATTGTACATTTCAAATGGCTAAGATAGTAACTTAATGCTGTGTATATGCAATTCTAGTTTTTATTTCATGTAATTAATATTTTTTGAGACAGCATCTTGCTATGTCACTCATGCGTATTAAGGACACAAGCCTGTGCCACCACACCTGCCTTAGCCATGATTGTAGAAGATGTTTATAATAAACATTGTGTGTCTTGGCTATAACAACAGTTAAAACTTAGGGCTTGTGTCTTTAAAAAAGAAAATAAGCAGAAAGGTATCAGGAATCAATAAAATCCACAGTTAGTTGGCTGGCCTGAAACCCCAGTGAAATGGGATGACAGATTTGCTCTAATACAGATGGGTGAAAATTAAATCTCCCAGCATTAAATTATTTAAAGAAGTAACCCTGCCTGGCCTGGTAGCATCTTCAGTAAAAATGTATGATTAGAGATCGCTCACAAAGAAGCCTGAAACCAGCCTGAGGAGCCAAAGCTCCTTCCATGGGGAGCTGGTCCCCAGAGCTGCCCCCTTCCCTGACCCCAAGCCATGCTGAGCCAATGACAGAAATCATGGCAACATGGTTTCAGTGTTATGAGGAACCCAGAGAAGTCAAATTTATAGAAATAGAAAGTAGATACCTGAACCCATGATGAGCCCAATGAATAACCTTTGATGACATTTAAACAGTGTTTGCAGAGCCAGAACCCCACCCAAAAAATCATGCTAATGTCACCATCCTCTGAACAGGTGTCACATGCCAAGCCATGAAGTCTGACTAAGGAAATTGTATGGTACATTCTCAGACAGTCCATTGGTTCACTCTCCCTTAGTTAATCACTCTCCCTCTGCTCATCACCTCACTTGCTTTTTATTCCATATTAATTGATTGTCTCAACTCTTAAAAAAAAAATGTTGACCTGGTTCAGTGACGTAAGCAATCACATTCTAAAAAAAAGACTTGCTCAACATGGTCGTGGGATAGAGTACACAGGAAAGGAGTCAAGATGGTGTTAACCCTGAGATTTGGCAGAGAAAAGCCAATTCCACCATTTGAAGCAAGCTTTATTAAATATTAAATGCTGACCAAGATGAACTTTGGTCAGGACCACACCCTGGAATTTCCCAGCTGAGTAGCCCCCCCCCCCCCGACATGTGTTATCTGGGCTTTTATGGACAAAACACAGGGACCACAGTGCTTTCCCATGATACTTTGTTGTTATTTTCAAGAACTACAAATCCCAGCTTCCCAGGAAGTTACCTGGTCCTTTGGTAGGTAGGGCTTACAGGTTTATTTAGGGTATAAACATTGACTGGATAAGACCAGAACTCAAACTGTAAATCAACAATTAACCCAAAAATGACAGCCTGGTTCCTAGGTAGAGAGGATATGAAACCTTAAAAATCACAATGTTTGAGAAGTAAACGCTTTCTAGGATCAAGTTATTAACTTCTTAATTCTTTGTACAGCTTATTTCGGTGAAGCAGCCACCAGAGGCTCTTTTCCTCCCCCTGGTGGTTGGGAGGACTCATAACAGCTGTACAAATAGTGTGGGCCCTTAGGGTTAAGAACTCAGAAAGCAAAGAGGATCAGGCAATGTGTTTGCAGACAAGGGCAGATAGATGCACAAGTGGAAAAAGGGACTCACCAGGTCTTCTCTAGTCTGTGGCCCCTGGGGTTCAAAATTCCACATTCTTTTTTTTCCTACCCAGACTCGCATCTTGGGATTAGCAGTCATACCCAGAAGTGCTAATTCTCACCAGCTTTACGTCCTTGGCAGCATGGAAATTTTCCCCTAGGGGTCTAGGGAAAGCAATGGCAAGGCCTCCTGGGGCCACAGAGCTCATTCCTCTACTGTGACTACCACTGTGAGATGCCAGCAGTCTAGGGCGGTTGTCTGATCATGCCCTGCCTTCTACACTTCCATCATTGTCAAGGTGCACAGAGCACAGGGCTCCTCTTTTGCCCAACATCTTTTGCTTATTATTCAAAAATAATCCTAAGGAGACTTGCAAAGTATATGGCTAAAACTTCCTCTATGTGATGCAGTAAATGAGAAGACTCAGTACAACAGGGAGAAGGGTCGTTCTGAAGAATGACAGATTAGAAGTGATCAGAAACCACAGGAGAGTGACAGGATGGTTGAAAGGTATAGAGAAACACAGTGGCAACCAAAAAATGAGCAAGTAGTGCTACCATCACTCCCTAATTGAGAAGGGGAATCAAACTTATCCAAAAGGCCAATCAGCAGGCCCTGGTGAAGAAAAATCTAAGTCTAAGAACCCTAAGGGCCCAAGACTTCAAGAGAAGTCTTGCCCAGAGGGAAAGCTCACAGTTGCCACAGCCTCATCCAGCTAGGGGTTGTGGTGAGACAGTGACACCCACTGTGAAAAGTCATCCATAGAGAAGAGGTCAGCATTGCCACATTCCAAGTCTCAGAAGACTGTGACCAGACACCATCTTGAGAGAGAATTTAATGTTCAAAGTTAAGCCAAATAACCTAGAAGCCTGATAACAAAAAATAACCACAAGTCATGGCATCTGGGTCAATTTTCCACAGTGCAGTGGAAGGACATAGCAGTAAGAGGCAGTTGTGGAGAGGGGGTGCTTCCAGAGGTGGACACATCTAAGAAGTCGAAATAGAAGGTTTGGTTGGGCCAGTGAAAGATGAAGCCCGACCATCTCTGAGGGTAACATTGGAGTCCACTAGACCAGAATCTTCAGTCAGAGAGTGACCAAACCTCAGGAGCCACTTATCTACCATGAAGTTCACTGCCAGGGAGACTGGGAACTTGGGATTCCCAGAGTCTTTGACTTCTGCAGCTGCATCCTTCCTCCAGCAGGGTGTTTAAGGCTACCTGGATTTGAAAACAGCACTGGTCTTCCTGTGCAGACCAAAGTGCAGTGTTTGCTTTTCCCATTCACAAAACACATGGGAAAGACCCATTGGCTGGAACATCAGGCATCCAAGTATCTGCAAACTGCTTAGACCCCAAGATGTGGAAGAACTTGCCCAGCCCATAGAATACAAGGTCAGATGCAGCCCACAGAGTCTTCTGGTTCATAAAAAGGGAAAGTTCCTGTGAGAACAGCCTCTCTGGTGGACTCTTCACTCTTGCCCAGTCCAGGTTAAGATGCAACCTGACCGGCAGGAAGAACAGGAGACGCTACTATCAACTGACCCACCCTGGACCTACAGCCTCCATATTTCAAAGAATCAGATAGAAGACAATCTTATACTCCTTCTGTTTTATGCTCCTTGGTTTCTTCTTTTCAGTAGACGTTTAGTGGTAGCTTGGCTTTTTAAATTTTTATCAAAACTTTAATATTTTTATTCCTCTTTTTAAACCTATTTCATTTTACTTACACATTTTTGAGCCATCCTAGTTTTACATTTCTTCCATTTTTCTCTCCTTTTGCTTTCTCTTACTTAACATTGCTTTGTGCTTCCTTTTCCTGTCCCTGCCCTCTTCTTTAGTTTAGTTCATTCATTCAATATTTTAAATTTTACTCTAAATGCTTTTTATCTTTACAGCCTACACTATGTGATTTTGCTGTGCTCTGCCCCATGATCTTGTTTGGTGCATTAGTTAGCTCAAATTGATTTTCCATATGTTTCTGCATCTTCTTCGGGTTAGAGCTGTAGCTCTTACAGCAGTATATTTTCTCTTCTCTTGGGAGTGGTAGAGATTGACTTCTCAAAACTATCTTGCTCAGTAAAATCAGCAGGTACCCAGATCACCACACAGAAGAGGGAGATGTGAGAAACCAAGGCAGTTCAGGGCCTCTAAAGATCACAACTTCTCAACTGCCAACTCGAGATATCAGGGTGGTTGAAATGTTGGAGAGAGAATTCAAAATCCATACATAAATGATAAATGACTTCAAGAGGAGACTGATAAAATGAATGAAGTAAGGAAATCAATTCAGGGTGTGGAAATACAGCCATGTAGGAAGAAAAAAAAAAGATGGTGGCGCAGATGAGAAAGATGGCAAGGAAATTGATATTCTGGGAGGAAAAATCAAAACAAATTTTTAAGTGTAAAAAAATCAAATTTTAAAACAGTGGAAATCATCACTAACCAGTCAAATCGAACAAAAGAAAGACTTAGACATGAAAGACAAGGTGGAGGAAATAGCATAGGCAAACACCAATAAATAAAAACAAATTGGCTAGTGGAGTGTTTGTCTAGTAAACACGAGATCCTGGGTTCAAGTACCTGCAGAAAACTGGGTATTGGGACCCCTGTCTGCAACCCCATCACTTAGGAAAACAAGGCAGGCAGATCAGGAACTGATGGCCATCCTCAGTTCTGAGTTATATAAGACCCTGCCTCAAAAACATGTTTTAATTGGAAATCATGACCACAGGTTCTAAGAACTCTAGAACATGGTCAAGGGACCAAAGCCAAGAACTTTAGGACTAAAAGAATAATGGAATAAAAACTAAAAGCATAGAAAGTTGATTCTATAAAATGATAGGTAAAAATAAGCCCAAATCTTAGAGGCTGGAGTAGATATCCAAACACAAGAAGAATTTAAGAACCCCAAATAGACATGACTAGAGAAAAGCCTATATATTAAACATCATGATCAAATGACAAAAGTAACAATCAAGAGGTCAAGGAGTACTGGAGAAAAACGAAGTCTACTGAATATGACAGAACCATGGAATTCATAAGACTCCCAGAAGCTACAATCACATACACAAGATCAAGCCCATCAATGTTCCAACATTTTGGAGACAGAGGCTCACAAGCCTATGCCTATCTGAGCATCTTTAAGCAACTGATGGCTTCTGAGGTAGGGACAGTCGGTTTTCTTTAAAGGTACGACTCCTGGCAAGTTGACCATTGTCCAACTTGACACATGGAAAGAAATAATGAAGATTAAAGAAAAATAAAAATGAACACATAAAAGACTCTGTGAACCAAGGAGTTGGTACTTTGAAAAAGTAAACAAGATTGACCGAGAAGTTTCAGATTAATAAACTGAGATATGAAAAGAGGGACATTATAAGAGATATTAATAAAAGCCAATGGGTTACAAAGGAATACTTTGAAAACCCATATTCCAAAACACTGCCAAGTCTTAAAAAAAGAATGTATATGACTCCATAAAATAGCCTAAAGAATGCAAAAAACTTAGTATATTAGTAAGTAAAGAGACTGCTAGAGTAATCAGGTTTTCCCAGCCAATGAAGGACTAGACAGCTTCACTACTTAGTATGACCAGATGCTGAAAGAACTAATACCAATGTTCCTGAAACTATTTCATAAAGCGGAAGTGAAGGAATGGTTACAAATTCACCATATGAAGCAATTACTACTTTACTATCAAAAACAGAAAAATACAAACAAAAATAAAGACTGATGACAGATATCTCTAACAGACACAAAAAACCACAACAGATTCCTTACAAATGTAATTCAACAAATTATCTAAAAGATCGTACACCATGATGTGTGGACAATTTACTACTCCCATTCCAAGGATGCAAACAAAGCCAAAGGGTGCTCTTCAAAGGACTCCAGTAGCTCAGAAAATAATTGCTGACAAAAGCTGGAAGTGACAAAAAGCATTGTATGAAATTTCAAGCAAGGTTCAACACATTCAAATCAATAATAATAAAAGATTCAGCTCCTGAATCACATGGTCATCCTAAAAGACGGAGAAAAGGCCTTTGGCAAAGCTCACTATCCCTTCATCATAAAAGCCCTGAAGAAACTAGGAATAGAATGAGTATTATTTCAATGTAATAAATATTATATATGACAAACCTATATCCAACATTATACTAACTGAGGGGAAATGAAAAGCCCTTCCTCTAAAATTAGTAACTTGGTAAAAGTATCCATTTTTATTCACCCAGTACCCGAAGACTTAACCACAGCAAAAAGGGAAGAAAAAGAAATGAAAGATAAAACTAGTAAAGGAGAAGTCAAATCATCCCTATTTCATCTATGCCCATAAGCTTATAGTTAAGAAATTCTGAAGAGCATGCCAGCAAATTCTTAGATCTGATTAGCATTGGCAACAATGTAGCAGAATACAATAAAAATATTGAAAAAATCCATAGTATTTTTATACATGTATAACTAACTTACTAAAAGAAATCCATTCCATTCACAATACTTTAAAAAAAAAAACAATGCCTAGAAATAAGCCTATGAAACTTCAAAACACTGAGAGAAGACACCAGAAATACAAGAAGATGGAAGCACCTTCATATCCATGGATTGGAAGAATCAACACTGTAAAATGGCACATCACTGAAAGCAATATTTGGAGTCAACACAATCCCTATCAAAAATCATGGTGGAATTCTTTACAAAGATAGAAAAACACAATTTTAAAATCCATATGTAAGCACAAAAGATCCTGAGCAACCAAAAGTCCTAAGCCAAAAGAGCAATGCTGGATGAACCACAATATCTGATTTCAAATTATACTACAAGGTCCATAGTAACAAAAACACGACGGTATTGGCACAAAGCCAAACAAGTAGACCAACAGAATGGAGTGGAAGACCCACAAATAAAACCATATTACTACAGTCACCTGGGATTTACAAAGAAGACAAAACACGGCTTAGAGAAAGGAGCCTCTTCAAATAGTACTGGGGAAACTGGATGGAGGTAGAATTCATCTCTCTCACTCTGCAGAAGCACCAGCTTATTTATCAAACACTTCAAGCCTAAAAAGAAAAAATTGAGCATGACAGGGAAAACGCTTCAACGCAAAGGGAAGGATTTTTCAGAAAGGACTCCAGTAGCTCAGAAAATAATAGCTAGAACTGACAAACAGGATTGTATGACATTTCAAAGCTTTTGGACATCAAAGGAAACATTTGGCAGAGTGGATCAGCAGTCTACAGAATGGGAGAAAATCTTTGCTAACTGTTCATCTGACAAGGGGTTAGTATATAGACTCCATAAGAACCTGGAAAGTTAAACACCAAAGGAAAAATCACTCAGCCAATAAATAAACAAGTTGAACAGACAGTTCTTGAAAGAAAAAACGTACAAGTAATGAACAAGCACACACCGGAAACATTGTTCAATACCCTTACCCATCAGGGAAATGCAATTGAAACTGTACAAGATTCCATCTCACCCCTGTCAGAATAGCTATCATCAAGACGGCAAATGACAACTCTTGGTGAAGAGGTGAGGAAGAATAAGCACTTATTTAGTGGTGGTGGGAATACAAACTTGCACAGCCAGTACAGAATTCATTACGGAAGTTGCTCAAAAAAAAAAAAAAAAAAACAAGCATCAGAGTACCATGGGACCAAATAACACCTCTGATTAGGTATCCGAGTAAATCTAAGCCAGCACATCACAGCGATACTTCCACCCCCCATGTTTATTGCTGTGTTCACAAATAGCCAAGATAGGGAACTAGCCTAGAGGCCCATCAACAGATGAATGGGTGAAGAAAATATGGCATATGGACACAACAAAATTGGTTTTCTTTAATGTATCCATAAAGAGGAATGCAATTATGTCATCTACAGAGAAATGGGTAGAATTAGCGAGAACTTGGTTAAAGGAAGCCAGACTCAGAAGGACAGATGACACGTGTTTTCTCTCACATGTGGTATCTAGATAGAAAAAAATATATATATAAATATGAGACAAGAAAGTAGAAAGAGAACTATGATGGGGAAAGGGATGTGTCACACGGAAAGGAGAGAAGCAAGAGACGGTAATGATGGGAGAAAAAAGACAAGCATTGCGTGTTTTTCCTCATTTCTGTATTCTAGATTTAAAAGTCTATGTGTCATAAAAACACAGGGTGTTAAGTGCAATGAAGGAAACCATCAGCGGGAGGTGAGGGTTTAGGGGACTGTATGAGAGGGTGAATTGGAGAAGAATACAATGACTGACATCAGGTCCCAAGGAAACTTAGAACAAGTCTCAGGAAGTACCCATCACTCCTCCCCACCCCGGCCCTAACCCTCCCCCTCCCAGGGGATGGGATTCCCTTCCCCCAGCCTGTGACTCCGCCATTTTGGACACACACTTTCTTGGTCTCTTGAAATTCTGACTCCATCTTTGGCTCTTGGTTCCTGGTGCCTCTTTCTTCTCTCTCTTTCTCCCCACTTCTCTCTACTCTCACTGCCTGGCTCGATCTACTGACCCTTCCAGATGCCTCTGGCTATTCTCTCCCTTATAGCTACATTAAACCTTCTCTTCAACCATATCTTGGAGCAGTCATGTCCTCATGTTTTCCTTAAGTTGTATGTATGTATGTATGTATGTATGTAAATGTCATGATGAAAACTATGATTTTGCATGCTAACATTAAAATAATAATAAAAATCAAGATTAAAATGCAGTTGCTTTTATTATTATGGTTCTAACCTGGGATCAAACATTCCAGAGTTACCAGATATGCCATTATGTTCTTTTTTTATTATTCCTAAAGCAAATTTCTCTATGAGTAAAGCTTCAGCTGCAGCTCTTATTGGCCATGTCATCTAGGGTGCACCCCACAGTGTGTTTCATCTAATCTTCTCAACTGCTGAGCCTAAGTGTCTCTGTCTGGGGTCTTTCATGCTCAGCTTATTAAAGAATGGGCCAATGAGCACCTAATGTTCTTGGCTAGAGATGGAGCCTTGATTTCTGTAAAATGGAGTCATAATTCAACAGGCATTGCTCCTTCCCAGCAGCTCTGCTCAAATAAGCCTGGCTTAGACTCCGGGTGACCCACAGATGCTTGTCCCTCTTTTCTGCCTCTTCTCTGGGGATATAGAAGATCCTTAGGGAGAAGT
This sequence comes from Cricetulus griseus, assembly GCF_003668045.3. Taxonomy (NCBI): domain Eukaryota; kingdom Metazoa; phylum Chordata; class Mammalia; order Rodentia; family Cricetidae; genus Cricetulus; species Cricetulus griseus. Next base: position 20,722,524 of record NC_048601.1, read on the forward strand.
AGCTTTGCTTCTGGGGGTGCTTTGCAGGTCAGGATACAGACCTTCCTGGAATCCCAGACAAGCGTACTTGAAGCCAGGCAGCCTCTTGGGTTGTTGTGGAACTTGCCATCCACAGGACAGCTAATCCCTTTCTTTGCACAGTGTTCAGTTGGCGCATTCCCAGGGTCGGTGTGGCTCCATGGGTGGGGCGTGTGCACTTTCCCAGATCATGGAGGCAGGATGGGAGGGGGACGACAACAGAGCCATGCAAGTGTGTGTGTGTTTCGAACTGCAGCTGTGTATTTCCCCAGGTGAATTTTAAAACCAGTCTAAATTCATCAAGTTCTTCTGAAGAACCTTCCACACCAGCATTGTTATATCATGCTGAGGAGCCTCCATGGGTAAGAAGATGGAACTGGGAAGGGACAGGATGCCGGCTCCTTTCACTGAGCCAGCCCCACTGCTATAGAAGTTCTGGCACCTGGCCCTCCTGGCAGCACAGCCCTGGATCTCCGTTTCACCATTGTTAATTATGAGTGCTGTAGCAGGGACCACTGCACCCAGCATTGCTTCCTAATTCTGGTTCAGAGTAAAAGTGAAGGAAAATAGAAGCAAGGGAAAACATAACACCTTGCAGACTAGGCCGTTGAATCCAGGTGTCTGTTACTAAGCTCCCTACCATGTCCGTGTCCATCCCTGTCCCCTGTTATCATGGCCACGTCCCTCCACCACCCTTGCCTGTGCTCACTTGAGACAACTTGACAAGCCTTACTTAGCACCCATCTAGCGGTCAGGAGACAAGGGGAAGCACTTTCATGAGTACATTGTTGAACCTCACAGCCTCCATCTGCAAAATAAGATGTGGTTTAAAGACTCTCAAAGGTCCTTTCCAACTCTGATTTTCTGAGTCACTGGGATTTACAGTGAAATAAAATGGGGGGGGTTAAAATAAACTCTCACTTTTAACAAAAAAATTCAACCTTGGCATTTGACTTGCGGCCCCTGCGATCCTAGAAGAGACATACATATACAGTGCCTTCCCAGCCACGAATCTGGAAGGGAAATGGCCAAGGCAGCAAAGCACAGCCCATCTTTGGCACTCGTTCACTTCATCTGCTGAGTATTTCATTAGAACTGGCGATGGTGCTCAGAAGGAGCCAAGGCCAAGGGGGCAGGAAGGAGTCTCCTTGTTCTCACTCACTGGAAAGAGCCAGAAAACAGCAAACAGCTGGAACAGGTCTCTGTCTAGGTCACTCTCCTGCTGGGAGCATTGGATGGCTTTCTGTATTCATCAGTTCAGACATGTTCCTGGGAGGACTCTTGACTTTGGAGGAGTTGGGCCTCTCAGCAGGGTCACTGGCTGTCCCCATCCTGGCCCCAAGTGGTGTCCTGGGAAGCCACATTTCCATGGCTGCATCTGTGGCTGCAGAAGGGGCCTGGAGACAGCAGCAAACTCGGACAGGAAGTAACATTGAGGGGATTCAACCTGGAAAAATGTAGCCATTGCATCTGGGGATAAATAATCAGAAACACAAATTCTCAAGTGGGATCAAGTGGGAGGGGGATAGCTGGAACGGGGTGCAACCAGCCGACATTTGGACAGCAGCTTTGCAACGTGATCCAGTGACAGAGAAATTGCCAGGGGATTTGTGGACTGGATGCAAGGAGGTGATACCCCAATGAGAACCAGGAGGGAACAGGGATGGGGCCAAGCAGCTGTTCTGGGGCTCCTGGGAGGCTAGGATGGAGACCAAGCTGAGATGGCAGAAAAGAGGTTGAGTCAGACTACAGAGCACAGAGGCCATGGGCAGCTATCTAGAAGCTTGGCACAAGATCGAGAGACGAGGTGTGGCCAAAATGACCCTGAGACTGGTCATTAACACCAGTTGTGACTGTGGAACACCAGCAACTGACTTATTGGTCAACACCACATGACATGGTAGATGGAGGGACCCAAACCAACAGAAAACACTCAAGTTCAAGTACTAGGGTCAGTCATGTGACCTGACCCAAGTCAGAAGCAGAGCTAGGGAAAGGGCTCCAATCTAGAGAAATGAGACTCCCTCTTCCTCAGGCCTGTAATTCTCCCGTTGCTTCATTGCCAAGAGAATGGGAGCCTCAAAATAAAGCTCCGGAGACAAATCTTCACGTACATTAAACCCAGTGGGGCCAATCAACTGCATGCCATCTGACCGGCGCCTTTGCCACCATATAGTTGCTCTAGAGGGATTTAGGTCAGACCTTAAGAAGAACTTCCCTCTTGAGTTTTGAGATATTGCATGAGTAAGCAAAAGAGACAGTTTAGAAGCTCTCTTCTTTAAAAGGTTCATTAGCTAAATAGTACTTAGTGTATAGAGAGGAGGCATCCTCTCAACAGTAGAAGTTAGAGGGGTATCCTGCTTCAAATGAAAATGGAATTTCAAATTCAACAAGTGTCCACTAACATGATGGAAAGCAAACATTGTAACAGTAATACAGCTGAATTTTAAAGCAAGTGTTCCATGTGGAAAACTAGACTTCTAGATCAAACCATAACACAAAGATGGAGGACTCAAAGCCCAAAGATCCACAGCAATAGGGACCTCTTCCTGGGAACTCTCTTGTGGGACCTTTTGTGATGAAGCACTAGACTGGGGGTCCTAATCTTGGTGTAGCTTTAGGAAAGGAAGGAGAGGCAGCTGTCCCCCAAGATGGTCCCCAGGAAGGTCCCCATTGCTGTGGCTCCTTGGGACTCTGAGAAGTCCTCCGTCTTTGTGCTATTGTTTGATCTAGAAGTCTAACTTGCCACATGTCAGAGCCTCTCCCTGGCCCACAAGAGACACAGCCAGGGCTCTGGTTGAGACCTGACTTACATGGCTCATGTCGGCTGCTAAGAACAATAAAAAACACTAGAAGAGACTTCAGATCCAAGATGAAGGAGATGGAAGAGCAGCCAATGCCAGGGTCTCCAGAGTCCCCACCTGAGGTGTGTTAATGAATGTTATCTTGTAACACCATCCATCTGCTCACCCAAGATTAAGCTTCCCACCATACAATGTACCAGCTTCTTCCAAGTCACTCAATAGGTTTCTGCAGGAAACTAAAGGAGTGCGGGACGCCATACAATGTATCAGAAGGAGTGTGGGACACCATACAAAGCATCAGAAGGAGTGTGGGACACCATACAATGTATCCAAACACACATCACTCACTGAGCTGGGGTGCAGAGTCGATCTGGCATTGGAACTGAGCCTTTCACCAGAACTTCCTCCTCCTAGGAATTTCCACCCACCCTTACCATTCTCAGTTCCTGTTGTTATAGTGAGACAGGATGTGTGTAGAGAGAAAGGGAGAATGGAGAGAGAGACACGGAGAAGACAAGGTCAGTGCAGGCACTTTGCAATTACCCATATGGGGAAAAGTGTCATGCGGATAAGCCACAGCCTGGAGGGAATTATGCTGGCATTTGCAGCCAGGAGTTCCTAGCCTATCCATGTAATTCTGCCCGGCTTAGGTCTGGATTAATGACTGAATTAGCTTCCCTTCCCTGAGCATCCTGGCAGCAGGCTAGAGTGACCCAGAATGCAAGAGGCAGAGAGCAGATTAGGAATCTGCCCTGTGTAATTAGCCTCCGTGTGGAGGAAACAGCGGGTTTACATGGTCACCCTTTGTGGTGCGGAGAGATCTCCAGCCTCTTTCTTTCACTGAACCGTGGACATCCCAGGAGGTGCTCCCTGTATAACTATGCTCCTCCTCATGGGGCATGGGAGGCCTCTGCACTCACCAACCACACTGCTGACACACACCGGGCTCTGAAATAAGCTGCTTAAGAAGGCCAGAGTGAATGAGGGAGGGGGCAGTCCCGTCTGGAGCCAGGGCTATTGCAGAAGAGCCAGAATAGTGTGACTTCCTGGGCTCTGTCCTACCCACTGGTGCAGCTTTGATCATGGTTTTATCAGGAGGGTGGCTGCAGTGAACTGCTGACTGCAGTCATGGCAGTCAGAACAAGGGACTGACTGTGTTTGAAGGAACAGGAGGACCCCGTGAAGAAGAAAGCTGAGAGTGACTAGGAGAAGCACCTCCTGGCTCCACTTTATCCCTCCTGGTACCCAGGAGCAAAAATAAGCAGAACATCTAGGGACAATCTCAGCTCAGGCCTGCTCCCATGTGTTGGCATGCCACACTGCCCCCTGTGTGGCTGTGCCCTCACAAGGACTCCAGATTCCAGTGGTCCCCAACCCTGCACAGCCTGGGCACTGGCCCCATCTTAGGATCATCCTAGCTTAGCCTTCCAGGAACACTGACTGCCTGTCACCCCTGCCTTCTGGCTCCAGACTCATACATCCATCTTAAGAGTAATCGGGTACAGATTGAGTCTGGCTGTAACGATAGGTAGATAGAGGAACCTCTGCTGTCCGCAGCCTACCACCTCACACCTCAAATTGGTAGGAAGGGAGACAGTCTGTAGAGAGAGGAATCCAGGAATGTAGCCTCTGTTTTTCACTGCTGGGCCCTTCTAAACAACCAGTACTCTGATTCTTGGGGGCTGGACCACCCTCCCCCATTCTATACACAGAGGGTGGGAGCAGAAGGATACTATAGCCACCAAGCTCAGGCTCAGGTCCAGATCCTGGTGGCACCGCTTGTGCAAGTCACCAACTCCCTGCCACTTTGGACTATGGAGCATGCTGTTCAAGGTTTAATAGGCCACCACAAGTCTTCTGACCACTGCCTCTCATGAGACAGTTACATTCCTTCAGAAGATGGGGAGAGGGGCTAGAGAGAAGGCTCAGCAGTTAAGAGCACTGCTCGTTCTTTGAGAAGACCCAGATTTGATTCCCAGGACAAACATGGCCACTCATAAACATCTGTAAATTCAAGCCCAGGGGACCCAGTGTCCTCTTCTGGTCTCTGATTGCACGACATGTGCATGCTACATAGACATACATACAAGCAAAATACCCATACACACAAAATAAAAGTCAAAGTTAAAAAAATATTTTTAAAAATGAAGATGGGAAAGAAGCTTGACTCAGCTCATATGGTAGGAAACACACAAGAAGTTAAGGATGCAAAAGTGAGCAAGGTGGGTATGCTGGCTAGTCTTATGTCAATTTGACACCAGCTAGAGCCATTTGGGAAGAGGGAATCTAATTGAGAAAAATACCTCCACTGCACAGGCTCGTGCACAAGTCAGTGGTGATTTTCTTGATTGGTGTGGGAGGGCCCAGCCCATTGTAGGTGGTCCTGGGTTCTATAAGAGAGCAGGCTGAGCAAGCCATGAGGAGCAAGCCAGTAAGCAGCACCCTCCACAGCTTCTGCATCAGCTCCTGCTCCAGGTTTCTACACTACTTGAATTCCTGTCCTGACTTCCTCCAATCATGGACTATGACGTGAAAGTGTAAGCAACATAAACCCTTCCCTCCCCAAGCTGTGGTCACGGTGTTTCATCACACCAGTAGAAACCCTGACTAAGACACCAAGAGAGCAAACTTGGATCTGTCTCATTAAACTTCCCAGTTCAAGAAGTGTTTCCCCCAGTCAGCTGTCGGTTATAGATCACAAATAAGAGACAGAGCCAGTCTGGTCAAGAACTTGCACAAAGATTCATGTCAGGGAAACTGCATGTCATGGAAGTAGGTCCCTCACTCTCTACATCCAGATTTCATCCCAGGGTGACACACTGCTGGGGAAGAGGACGCAAGTCGCCTCCTGATTTTCTAATTACTCAACAAGCAGCCCATGCTCACAGGCTGTGGCTCAGGCCCTGTCAGACATGTCTTCCTGCCTCCATAGTGTATCCTAGGAATGGGACATGTCGACGTATACAACACTGTAAGCACACATGGATAGTGTGCACAGCAGCAGGCCCACACAAGCTCTAAGGGGCCCACGGCTTCCACCCTGAAACCTTTGGGAGTTCCGGTGTTTGCACCTGACAGGAGAGGGAACACAGCAACACATCCGTCTCATTCCTTCCCTCCTGACTGGATGTTCCCAAAATGATGTAAAAAGCCAAAGGCTCTCTCTCTGAAGTTTGAGAAACACCAGGCTTCCCATAGCTGTGGTTGAGGTAAGAACAAGATCCCAGGCTGGAAGAGCTCTGAGATTCAGGAACGTGACCTCAGCCCTCAACAACTACAAATCATTGGTTCCTAAATGGAAAGTCAATGTGACCAACAGAAAACCATCAATACCTGCTCCAGGCCCAGACTCCAGTCCCTACAGGGTCCAACGCAATACCCGAGACTGCAGCAGATGAGGCCCCACCCAAGCCAACAATGCCCCCACACTGGGTTCACATCCTGTAGACATCAGAAGGCCCTAGGGTTCCTTAAGAGCTGCAAGGCCACATGGCAAGCCCCCTGAATCTTGTTATGAGATTGACAAACCTTCTGATTTCAGATGACCTTCTGGGCAGGAAAGGACAAAGAACTGAAGGTGGAATTCTGTCCTGGTTTGGTTTTTATTCTATGATTAAACCCTATGACCAAAGGCTACTTGGGCAGGAAAGGGTTTATTTGGCTTACACTTCCACATCACCGTCACTGAGGGAAAGCAGGGCAGGAGCTCTGGGTAGGACCCGGAGGCAGAGATCATAGAGGAGTGCTGCCCGCTAGCTTGCTTCTCCCCTGGACTTGCTCTTATACAACCTGTCTTATACAACCCAGGGCCATCAATGCAGGAGTGGCACTGCCCACAGTGGCCTGGGCCATCCCACATTAAGCATTAATCAAGACAATGCCCCCACAGACTTACTTACAGGCCAACCTTGCAGAAGAATTCATTCAATTGAGGTTTCCTCTTACTAGATGACTCTAGCTTGTGTACGGCTGACACTAACCATCACAGGTTCCCAGGATGCATCTGTCCTTTTTTAATAGACACTAACTCAGCAAACAGCCTACCAGATACCCCCACCTTTATTCCCACCATAACCATCATCTTGTGTCCTTTTCTACTCATCAACCACAGACCAAGAAAGGCTGGGAATACATGGGGTGAGCCATGACTTTTGTTGGCGACCTGCCCACAAACAAATGCATTGTCTCCTTTGGAGAAAGGCCACCACTGCACACAAACCCACTAATCCACACACCCAAAGCAAGAGTCATCCTTCTGAACACAATGCACGGTTGGATGGTGTAGGTTTGGGAGTGGTAGGACAGGAAGGGACCTTGGAGACCTACAGGACCCAGTTACCTTTGCAAAATGCTTTGCAAAAATATGTAAATTCCCTGAACATTTAATTCTGGCATTCAAACTAGGAACATCTTTGTGAATAGGTTCATGGTGTGTGAAACAACAAAAAGGCACAGCCTAGATTAAACTGTGAAATGAAACATGGCTGGCCAACTCTATGACTTTCTGTGCACATTCTTTCACATTTCTGTTCTCCTCTACTGTAAGAAGAGTAACGGCTTACAAGGGTTTAACAGGAGATACATGAGAAAAAATAAAAACTGAGAAAGTTTCTGTGTCCAGGCAATTGCTCAGGGGGCTGGGAAAGCATCCTCAAGTTTTACTTTAGTTCAGAGCCTTTTCTGCAGGACTAGCCTCTAGTTCAGGGGTTGGGGCATGATAGGCAAACATTCTCCACTGTCCTGCATCCCAGCCCATCAATTTTTATTTCAGTACAGACTACCTCCAACCAGACTGTAAATTCAGTATTGTCCGACTCACAATTTGGGAAGCCATGATTTATGGCTAACCTTTTCTGGTCCCCCGTGAAGTCTCAACTCCAGGAAGAAGTAGGTAGGAGAAAGAAGGACCCAGGAATAGATGCCCCAACATACTTACTCCCTTACTGGACTCAAACAGACTGTGGCACCAACCTGCCTCTAAAGCACAGGGCTGCACTAGTGACCGATTCACAGGTCCCCAAAACCAGGCCCCTAAAACAAGATTTCCTGTCAGTCCCCAGGCAGAAGCTGCGAGTGTCCCCAGGCAGCCTCCCTTCACACAAGGCAGGAAAGACTCCTGATAGGTGTATAGATTTGGGGAAAAGTATGTAAGGGTTTGTCAACATTTTTGAGACATGAAAACCCAAGACATCCCAGTGAAATACATTTATTCTTAGACTGTTTATAAGTTGACGAGAAAGACAAGAAGACTAGGTTCCCAGAAAGGGGATTTTCCAGTACAAACAGGGGCTGGAGATATGGTCACAAAATGCTTGTCCAGTGAGCATGAGGGCTGCACTCAGGTCTTCAGCACCCATGAAAAAGTAAGATGTGGCAGAGCCTTCGGGAAATCCTAACACAGGGGAGGCAGAGGCAGGAGGATGCTTGGAGCTCACTGGCCAGCCAGCCTGACCTGCTCAATGAACCCCAGGTCCTAGAGAGAGATGCTGTCTCTCAAAAGATAAAGTGTGTGGCTCCCAAGGACTCACACCCAAAACTGGCCTCCATAGATAGGCATACACACACACACACACACACCTGCAGTCCCAGGAACATGTGCACCCATGTGCATACCTTTTTAAGGTGTAAGTAAACTTGTGAAATCAGTAGCATACTTACTCTATATCCACAAATTAAATAAAACCTAAGTATGCCCTAAATAAATAAAACCTAAATATGACCAAAACTATGTCACAACTCAAAAGAAATTACATAGAGATGAATACAAATTTTTTTAGATATTCCCACCAGAACCAAGGTGTGGCACAAACCTATGGTCATTCCTATTAGTGACAAAGTCATGGAAACACATAAATAATGTAGGAATTTGTCTATAACTTTAATTGTAGTGAATGCTAACTTTCAGCTAAGTGGTGTGCTTGGTTTCCTGCCATCTGAGTTTCTGGATTCTAACCCTGGATTCCATTCACAAAACCCTCAAGGATGGAGAATTCCTACTGCATCCTGATGGCCCCAGAGGTCATCAGGTATAGCAGACCAGTGGTGGCAGGAAGGCTCTCTGCACAGAAAGGACACTAAGACTGAGGTGTCCCCAACCACTCACCATCTGTCAATGGAGGTTGACCTGCTCTGCTGTGGACAAAACCCACTTTAGTTAAACTCTCTTAGGTGGTTAATCTTCACTGTCAGCTGCACTTAGAATCATCCTGGAGGGCTGGAGAGATGGCTCAGCCATTAAAGACAAGGCTCACGACCAAAAATATAGAATCACCTTGGAGGTCGGTGAGGCACATCTGTGGGTGTGCCCCCCATGACGGGACTCCCAAAGAGGATTAATTGAGAGGGGGAGATACACTCTGACTGCCCTTTTCTCTGCTTCCTATCTGCCATGGAAAAACCTTCTCTGATACATGCTCTCATCGCCATAATATTCTTTCCAAGTAAATAAGGCCAAGTAATCATGGAGGGAACCCTCGGAGATTAGGAACCAAATGAATCTTCTCTCCTTTAGGTGTTTCTATCAGACTTTCGGTCGGAGTGGCAATAAAAGCAACAGCGGTCTAAATGTGCACAGCCCATACAAGCTTCTTGGTGTACTGCAGGTGAACCCTTCCTGGATATTTGGTAAGCATGGGGACACAGCCCACTCACATCTGCCTGGATGCCATCGGCTGGGACAGAGGCAGGGAAGGTGGCTTACACAGGAGCTTTAAGGCAGGGTTAGGAATTCCCATGTCACTCTCCGGGACACTCTCCACATTTCACTGAGCTTCTGTGTGGTTGTCTTGGTAAGTCTGCCCCACCTTGAAAGCAGGGACTGGGTCTCATTAGTCCTTTTGTCACCCAGTGCTCAGAAGGGGCTTCAGAAATGTCACAAGTCGAGAAACAAGAGCAAGGGGTCCAAAGTTTGAGTCCACCAAGTTCTCCCACAGCTGCCTTTTTGTCTCTGCCATTGGAGGGACAGCACACGCATGGACAATGACCCTGGACACTCACATGACAAATGGAAAGGGGACTTCTGTCACAGTGTGTCTCCCAGAGCCCAAAGCACCCAGCGATGCCACAGGGGATGGATGCTGGGCTGTCTTGTTGTGTCCCTAAAGATCTCTCAGGGTAGGAAAGAGGCAAGAGAGAAGCCCAAGGCTCCAACTGCTGCTCTGGGGTGGGAGTGAAGGGCACATCAGAGGGCAGGGGATCCTCACACTCCTGAGAGCACAGTAGCCACACGACAGGACAGGGACTAAGCAGCACCAAACCTTTTGTCAACACTTGCTTGTGCTGGCCCTTCCTGGGAACACATACCTTACCCTCTCCTGAGGAGGCCAAAGACTCATTTCCTAATGGAGTCAGTCGGTCTCTAAAGACCCTGTTCCCACAGAAGCACACTGCCACCCTCACTCCCATCCAAGCTGCCATGGGACAGTCACCCTAGGAAACCACAGAGATTGGGAAATGACCACAGGAAGTCAGAGTGATGTGAGGATACCAGGCAGCCATCGTAGTCCATTACTGGGGTCCCATCTGTGACTCCCCAGTGCCATCGTACCTGGAGCACCAGCAGGATTCCCTCCTCACAGGATGATAACTTAGCTTCCAGGGAAACGGGCGAAGCAAGGTAGAAGTTAGCTCTCCCCGCCTTGTGTGCTCACACATGTTACCTGTGGTCAGTTCACTTTATTAAGGCACTGACTAGTGTCGTGAGCTGCAAGCCACATCCTCTCCTGAACTTCACAGTCCCCACTCTGTGATGTGACTGAAAGAAATCACCCCAAATCTCTAATGCTCTACGAACCCATTTCTTCCCAAATAGCATGTAGTAACAGAAAACAAGCAAAACACACAGCCAGAAAATTGGGTGCCCCAGGCCAGAGCCCTTCACAAGGATAAGTGTGATTTGTGCTCTCTGGGATTGCACAAGGATAAGTGTGATTTGTGCTCTCTGGGATTGACAAGTTAGAGCCTGGAAGTATCTTTCTAGTGCCTTTGAGAGCCAACACTCTGCAAGAGGTGCCTGTTGGTAAATGAAACACTGGAGAGGGGACAAGTTAGAGCCTGGAAGTATCTTTCTAGTGCCTTTGAGAGCCAACACTCTGCAAGAGGTGCCTGTTGGTAAATGAAACACTGCAGAGGGAACTCACACAGATCCCTGTCTGCTCTCCCGAGAACCACTGCTCATTCAAATCCTTGACAATGTCTTGTCCCCACAGCTAAGGGGGGCAAAGATACAAAGAATACTAGCCCAGGGAGGAGCAGGGACTGGGAGTGAGGTGGCTAGGTTAAGTACCAGATGAGAAGACTGAATGCCCATCTTTGTTCATTTTTTATAATAAGGAAATAGACTCCTGGCTTGGGGTGGGCATGGGCTTCACCCCCATCCTTGCCTTCCTCTGGGTCCCTATCCCAGGCCTGCGCACTGAGATCTGCCCCCACCTACACCTACCTTCTGTGGCTCTGCTCTCAGCTGTATGGTCCCAGGGGATGGATGCTGGGCTGTCTTGTTGCGTCCCTAAAGATCTCTCAGGGTAGGAAAGAGGCAAGAGAGAAGCCCAAGGCTCCAACTGCTGCTCTGGGGTGGGAGTGAAGGGCACATCAGAGGGCAGGGGATCCTCACACTCCTGAGAGTGCAGTAACCACACAATAGGACAGGGACTAACCAGCACCAAACCTTTTGTCAGCACTTGCTTGTGCTGGCCAGGCCCTTCCTGGGAACACATACCCCACCCTCTCCTGAGGAGGCCAAAGACTCATTTCCTAATGGAGTCAGTCGGTCTCTGAAGACCCTGTTCCCACAGAAGCACACTGCCACCCTCACTCCCATCCAAGCTGCCATGGGACACTGTCACCCTAGGAAACCAAACAGCAGGACTTTCAGGATTTGAAGTCCTAGTTTCACCCAGGGAGGAAAAACAAAGCAAGATCTGGAATCCTAAGAGGAGAGGCTGGCTTGGCATGAGCTTTGGAAGAACAAGATCCACCACAGCAAGTCTCAACCATCTTGCCTAGAAGGTTATGAATGTAGCAGGAAGGGAGAGATGGTCCCCCAAGTAGCCTAGTGCTCCGGAGACCAAAAAGCCCAGGCTCTGGGCCTCATTACTCTGCAACTATTCCTACATACTCTGGCTAGAAATAGGGACACAGCACCCCAACTTCACCTCTCAAGATCTCAACTTCTGGCCCTTGCAGTGCTCTCTATAGATTCTTGATGGGCGTTTCCCCCCCCCCCCGCCTTATAGGACATTTGTGAAGACTAAGGACCCAGTCAGAAGTGTGCTTCGTGGAACCACAGATCCAATCAGGAATTTCCCAAAGTCACCAACTCCAATTTCTTCAAAGGAATGGTGTTTTAATCATTAATCATTAATAACTATAATTATTAATAATAAATAATCAATAATTCAGTCATTTTTAAAAGGGGGATAGGAAAAGTCAAGAACTTAGTCATTGGTTTTAATAAAGTAAAAATATTCCCTTGCCTTCACTCCTATCTTCAAATGGAGCCTATTGAGAGGTCATGATGTCACATACCCCATATGTCCTTTTCCTGCCCCTTTGATGGGTGCAGTCACTCAGGATCCACTGTCAGATGCCCAGGCCCACAGTTGGAGATGGATAACTGCCCTGTGGCTCAAACAGGAGTCTCCTCACTGCAGAAGAGGGTTTTAGGCCCTTCTTGGTTCTCACCTGATGCTAAGCAAGGGAGAAAAGAGCTTGGTACCTTGAAGGAAGCTGGGGTTCCTGGGGCCTCCCAGTCAGCACATTGCTGACTCTGAGCCTGACGCGGCCAGGAACAGTCACAGAGCTGCTGAAAATGGTAGGTCATGTTCAATAGTGTCAGCATCAGAGATCAGTTCTCTCGTGCCCCAACCCCAGGAAAGCAACCCTCCTCCATCCAGGGCCATCTGGCCAAAAATGAATACCTTCTGCACTCCTGTTTCAAAGATAACCCTGCATGGGCTTGAGATTTCAAGGCCTGAAGGACGCAATGAGGTCTTGCCTGAAAGTGTCTGAACAGTCCCCAGCCTCTGGGGTTTGGTAGGTGTGGGTGGACAGGTGGGACCTCCTAGAGCTTCCACAGAGGCCTTACCCAGCTTACTCCACGGCCCCTGGAACTAGAGGAATGTTAGTTCTGGCGGAGAACACTCCTAGACTGCTGTGATTGGCCTCCCATTTAGAAGAGCTGTCCATATCTGAAGGAGTGGTCCTCAGTTATGTGAGTGGGTAACAAGGATGCAAGTACCTCTGCAAGCCACAGGCATCTCTGGGGTGATTCTGACTTAACTCATCATCAGCGGGCCAAACAGACGGAAGCACATGGGCTAGCTCCCATCCCTATGACAACATTCAGAATTGCCTTCAAAGGATGAGCATGGAGGAGTCAGTCCAATAAAATTCACACTCAGAACAAAACAAAAAAAAAAAAAAAAAAAAAACTGAAGCACCAGCTGTGGGGTGAACCACAGCACCATCCGGTCCAAAGAAAGAAATGAATTCTACCATAGTCAGAGCCTGGTGGACAGACACAAAGCTCTTTTCCAAGTGAATAACTTTAATGGGTGTCTGATAGAAACCCCTTTTCCATTTCACTTCTTTTAGAGTCAAAGTGAAATCTGAGTCTAAGGGACAACCCAGCCCAGAAGAGACGAAGGACAATTGAGCAGGTGGGACCACTGCACCTGCCCTTTAAGCTGCCACCGGCTAAGCTCTGGCAAGGCCCCTCCTATGCAGCACCCACTCTCTAGGCTCATGCTCAGAGGCTGAGCACCTCCATGAGGAGTTGTTCAGAAGCCCACAGGCTCCACGGATAACTCTCCTACCAAAGTTTAGCACCAAAATGGGGGGAGGGGCAGGCAAGAAGATCATGAAATTCTGGCCCTGCAAGGGTTGACAGTGTACCCTTGGTCTTTAGGGAAGCCCACAGTGAGAGGCAATCTGAGTGTCCCTTTCTGTGAGGGGCTGATAAGGTCAACTGTGGTGACTGCCAAGGACCCTTTAGAAATAACACGGAGATACATGCGCAGAGGATGAAGACTCCAGCACGGAAACAGAGAAACAAGCAGAGAGAACTGGAAAAGTGCATTGCGAGTGAATTTAAAATGCACAGAATCCTCCCAAAAAACTGTGAACACCAAAAGGAACCTAAGGAGTTAAGGTGGTGGAATACAATGCTATAGCCCAGGAGGGGAGTCTAGAATAAAGGACACGCAGTCAGAAACAAATCTGAATAGAACGTGGATTTTAGTTGGTAACAATGTGTCAATGTTGGTCCATTAATTGTAACAACTGTGCCACGTTAATAAGAAAGCAATAACAGTGGAGGCCAGGCACAGAGTAGGACCGTAAGAGCTCTGTGCACTACTTCCAATTTTCCTGTGACTATAAAACAGTTCTAAATAATAGTCTATTTTTAAAACAAAAAATAACAAAATTGCATACAGCATTTCCCAGAAGCACAATGTACTAGAAGATTGCCTATGGAGAGAGTAGGTGGTGACAGCTGAGGGGAGTGTTTGCAGATGACAATGACATTGGCATGCCATGGGTGAGGAGGACCGTTAGCCTCTCCCATATGCAAGCCCAACGCCAATCAGGAGAACTTGTCAGAGGGAGGGAATCTTACAAGAGACTTGGTCATGATGGCACCTTGAGTGGGATGATGGGAAGGTTCAGGGAACCTGAGCCGTCAAGGAGAAGAATTAATCGGACCTTAAAACCAGGATGGGGCTGGGAGGGAGAGTGTTTGGTAGTTGTGCAGTAGAGAACTTTATAGGACAACACCCGCATCCTTAGCTAACATTAGTCACTCAGCTATCTCTGTGCCCTCTAGATTCTCAGCCTGGCAGAGGGCACTGAGGATGGGCAGATACACTGATGGCCATGATAAAAGACCAGGCCAGTTACAGTGGAATTCAGATCAATGTCGAATACATTATCTCTAATACCACACGGAGCACATTTGAGCTATATATAAAACATTTTTTTCCTCAAAGTTACTCATTGTTGATCTGAAATTCAATTTTAGTGAAGCATCTACACTTTGCTATATGTGGAAGTTCTGAATAATAATAATAAATAATAATAGCAGCATCGTGCTGCTCAGGCTACTTCATCTACTTGACATGTTCAATCTTTTTACCAACCCTGGGAAGGTTGTACCTGCCCAAGGTCCTGAATTAGAAAATGCATGAGAGGCAACACATCTAGTCAGCCTTCTGAATGCCCCCTCCTGAGTGTGACCTGTACTGTTTCCCCACCAAGTCCTCTACTCCCTGACATCAGAGACAGCTGTGTGGACTACAAGTACCATGACCTTGGAGAAGCCTACTCAGGTGACTCCCAGCAGAAGGCCCAAATGAGCTTTGGGTTTCAAATGGCAAAAAAACAGTAGGCCACAGTAAAGAGGCCCAAAATAATCCAACAGGTTACAGTCTCCCCTACTGGTGAGAAGGCGACCTAGAGGAATTCCTCCTGACACAGGGTTCTGGATGAGCCATGTAAGCCAGTACCACAAGGGCCTGGGCCAAGATACATGCATCCTACTCCAGAACGGAGACGGGATGAATGTCCTCTGAGCCCCCCTTCCAGCATGAGGACAGTATTAATGTTAATCTGAAAATTAGATTTTTGATGAGAATACCTTCCCAACTTTCAGCATGTTACTTTTTAAAACGGCCCAGTTCTAAATGTGATGCCTCCATCAAACCCCAGTCATCAAGGTTCAGGGGCCTATTTTGAAAGAGGCAAAGCACAGATTGTAAAAGGTGATGGGTGACCCCAAGGAAACTGTGTCTTCCAGACACGACAGGACTGGTGCACATACGAACTTGCGGAGACTGCGGTAGCATGCATGGGACCTGCACAGGTTCAAGCCAGATGGATTCCCAGCCTTGGGAAGGAAAAGTGGTCCAGGGGTCCCACCCCTAACCAAGAAGCCATTTGCAACTGATACTTGCTGCCAAAGGGAAAATCGGTTTTCTTCAATGGAGCGTCACTGGGTAAATCAACCACACTCCAGAAAGGCCAGGTGCTCAGGAGGAAGTAGCCAACACAAAATAAACTCCTTGGCTTTTTGTGGACTTTTTGTTTTGTTATGCCATTTTTTTTCTTATCTTACTGGTCTTTTGTTTGTTTTGATTTTGGTTTGGTTGTGGTAGACAGTTGTTTGGGGGGACACATTATGCTGTGTGGTAAGAAGGTGAGGAGAACCTGGGAAGAGTCAGAGGAGTGGAAAAACATCATCAAAACTTTGCATGAAAAGAAAAATTAGTATGAAAATCACAGCAAGCACTCATTGAGCACCTTGTGTATATGAGATATTTGTGCTAGATGTTTTCATTTCCCCATCTGACAGTGGAACATGTAATACCACAGCCCAGCAAGGAGGTCATTACTCTTCAAACAAGGAGCCTAAGTTTCCTCTAGAAGGCCAAGCAATTACACAACTAGTACTTATTAGACACCTGCTGTGAGGAAGATTCTATCCCAGGTCCTGGGAATGTAGCAGGAAATGAACAAAGTCCCTGCCTTCATGGGGCTGGTGGGGCACAGATAAGAGCCAAACCTGCCACACTGCTGTAGGCAGCAGTACTGAGCTAAATGGGATCGAGAAATGCAGAGCAAGGGCCAGGGTGGAGAGTGAAAGGCATGATGGGATTTTATTGGGGATGACTAGGGAAGGAGGAAAGAGTAGGGACCTGAAGTGAGGGCATGAGCATGCATGGGTCTGACAAGAGTCCCTGGAAGAGAAGATTCCATCAAAGTCAACACCCCAGGCCAGGGTGACACCAGCCCACAACTCAGGGCAGCCTGGTAGCTGGTCTGGAATAGACATTTAGAGATGAGATTAGAGATGGATGGATTTGGAAGACAGTAAGGCCAGGATATTTTGAAAAGATCAGAGTGCAATGGATAGGCAAGTGCATGGGTGGGTGGGTAGGTAAATGAATAGGTGGGGGTTGATAGGTTGGTGGGTAAGTGGGTGGATAGATGGATAGATGGGTGGGTGAATGGACAGGTGGGTGGATGGGTGGGTAGGTGGGTGGGTGGGTTTCCATGGATTGCCTTAGTCTGCTTACCACGGGCAGTTAACAGATGCACAAACACACCTACACACACACTTAGAGATTTATAAAATATACTCAGTGGTGTCCCATTCAGTTCCCTCAAGTATCTCACCACAGATTCCTCAGGGAGCTCTGGGAAAGCCTTACTTTTCAAGTTCAACAGGAAAACCAGATTTTTGTGCAAAGAAACTACTCTGAAGAAAGACCTTCAGGGAACCATGTCTCACCTTCAGTTTCTAACCAGACTTCCAGGTGCTTTGTGTGTGCATGATCAGGAGTGGGCGTGGTACCCTCCCACAGCAGCATGGAACCACCTGGCCTAAGTTATCACCACACAAGACTCTCCTGCAAGGCCCTGGGCAAAAGTATCTTCACACACACACACACACACACACACACACACACACACACACACACGCTGTCTGCCAGAGCAAGGCCAAAGCCTTCTTGAGGTGCACTGACCACCAGGGATCCATCCCACCCCGAGACCTGTAGCCTGGCCAGCCTCACCTCCAAGTCCTTCTCCAGCTCCAGCCCAGCCGCCATCAGGTTGTGTTCAAATTCATCTCGCTGCCCCCTCCTTTCCTCTTCCAGAGCATCCAGTGGCCCAAGTTCGATATCACCAGGGCCTCCGGCATGGCGCTCCTTGCCTGTCTCCCCATTGGAGATAACAGCCAGTGAATGTCCGGGGGAGCCATGGCCCTGGTGTGCTCCCCGTTTCCGGTAGTGGTAGGCAAGCACATAGTCGACTTTCCTCTGGTTGTCGTGGAAGTGCATTCGGCTCAGCCGGGCTTCCGACGAGGGTTCATTGGCATCCAGATAGTTATTGATGACCTGGCCAGAGAAAGTACACAGGGGAGGCCAGATGAGTAAGGTGGCTAAGAGGACGGATGTCCTGATGCTCTGGGTCAGCCTAGGAAGCAAGTCTCTCAGATCCAGAGGCCCTGCCTGTCCAGCGAAAGGGTCTGCAGCCTAAGCCCACCTGTGACATGTAACCCTTCAGCCACGTGAATGCCTGGTCATCAGCACGTTCGCACATGCTCTGGTGTCCATGCGTAAACACATACAGAGAGACAGAGACAGAGACACGGAGAGGACCAGCAACAGAAAGAGGCAAGGAGACAGAGAAACAGAGAGGGACAGGGAGACTGCACACACAGCAGCACAACCTTGCCAGTCCGCATGGCTTTGCCCCAACCCTGAAGCCCATGTACACTCCTGCTCATCCACACATGCATAACCCCTGCGGGTGGTCCCCTCCACTCACACCTCCCTGAGTCAGCATTTCTGCCCATGTGCACAGGCACACAAAGGCAAACTAACGCACAACCCTCCACAGGCACCACGGCACACCCACATATGTGCGCGTTCCTGGCAGAGCTAGCTGCACGCCAGCCTGCAGACACTCTCCGTAAGCACACACGGAGTACTCACTGGCAAGTGTTCTGGATCCATCACAACAAAGGCCAATCGCTAGTCTCCTCTCTCTCCCACACACAGGAATTTACTGGACACTCCGCCCCTCACAAATCCACATCCTCCTTCTCCCTCCTCCCCAGACACTAGCAAGGACCCCGCCTGTGACAGAAGCAGGGCAACTGACTGCTTTCTCAGGCTTCCACTCTGGACTGGGAAGGTAAAGAGAAGAGGGGGAAAGGGAGCAAGGCGGAGCAGGCCAGGGACCTGCCTCCCTCCCTCTGGGTGTTTCCTTGTTTATTACTGGTTTGATACCCAGCTGCCTCAGCAGCCACCTGAGAGGTCACCGGGGCAACCAGATGAAATGCCAGGCACTGGAGAGAGGCTCAGAGCCACCACAGCTGAGGAGAAGGGTTTCTCACTCAGGCCTGTGGGAACTGAGCCTAGGAGCCTGCAGCCCAACAGGTAGGAGCCACCTGCCTCTCACCTTCTCCTTCCCAGACCCTTCGCTGAAGAGAGATAGCCAGGGCTGCTGGGAAATGCACCCGGCTTGGAGAAAGGGAAGATAAGGGTGCTCTACCAGAAACACAGGGCTTTTCACATAAGCACAGCAAGCCTCAAATGACAGGATGGCCAGGTGGGAGGCTCCCTTGAGATGTCCATCTGTACTCACAGAATTGTCATGGGAACACTCTCTCCTGGAGATCTGGCCAGAGTGTCCACTGGAACTGTCCCTCTGACCTGGGGCCCGGGGACTTGGCACTCTGAGGTACTGTTTGGGGCCCTGGCCTCCTCTGGCCACTGTCCGAGAACTCAACCGACGTGGAGATCCAGGGAGTAGAGGGATATCTGTGAGAAAGAAAAACAAGAGAGGCTGCACAAGCTCAGGCGATAGGACTCTCAAGACACAGATCTAAGGCAGCGAGAGACCCCGTGGCTCCATGGAAATGAACTGCTGGTAACTCCCCTACCAAACAAAAGTGCTTGCACACACACACACACACACACACACACACACACGCACGCACGCACGCACGCACGCACGCACGCACGCGCAAGATCACAGCTGTCATAATCTCACATGTATGTACTCAACATACAGTAGTGGGCTCAAATCCAGAGCATGGTGCCTGCTGGGCAAAGCTCTCCACCACTGATCCACTGTTGTTCTGTCCTTACTTTATCCTTGAGGCCATGAGGGCTGGCCAGTGAGTCTGTGGTCTGGGACAAGAAGAAGGCATCAAATGAGCCAGGGTAGGTGCAGCACTTCCCAGGGAGACAGAACTCTAGGGTCTCTCCCAGGACATCAAGGCCAGTAGGAACCCTGGAACAGCCCTACACCAGCAAGGAGAGAGCAAGGGCAGAGCAACAATGAACCACTGAGGCAAAAGGGGACCAATGGAGCAGGAAACATCTTTCAGTGCCCTTGAGATGTTCTCATACACCATTATTCAGGCCAAGTTCTTAGAGACCTGCAGCCCTTTTCTGACCCTCTCCAATCAGGACCCTGAGTCACCAAAGTCTAGTCAGACACGCCCTACACTCTAGTCTCATCTCCAGGAAACTCTAGCCAGCCAGTGCATGAACCTCAGATCCATCCTTTCTTAGCACTGTAGCCATGTTATGATTCTTTCTTCAGCTACTTGAAGGACAGATGTGGAAATGAGAACAGAAGAATGCATACCAAACACCCCAAATAGTGATTTGCCTCTGAGTTCACAATAAAAGGTGATGATAATGACTATTATTCTTATTTTCATTTTAAGCATCACATGAGCAGTAACACCTTGTACATTCAGATTGTCCTAAGTAGCTGCCCAAGGAATGAATGAATGGCAGGCAGTTCTGCCAGATTTCTTGAAACCCAGTCAAGGCTGAAGGTATAGTTTCGTGGTAGAGTATATTGCCCCACTTGGAAAAAAATCAAATCTCAGTCATCACCAGATCAGTCACCAACCCATAAGCATCCAAATACTACTGGATCGTTCCTAGGAGTCTAGAACATGTGGTCATTGAACTTGAAAAGCACGGGCTCCTTAAGATGTTGCAGTGTGCAGAGAAACTCGATTGTGAGCAGCCGGGTTGTTGTGGCTTAAATGTGAAATGTCACTCCCCCTACCCAGGCTTGGATGTTTAAATTCTTGGTCTGAAGCTGGTGGTCCTATTTAGGAAGGTCATGGAACCTTTGAGAGGTGGAGCCTTGCTGGAGGAAGTGAGCCATTAGAAGTGAGTCTAGAGGCTTTACAGCCCAGTTTCACTACCGGTTCACTTCCTACTTCCTGACTACCCATGCGATGTGACCAGGCAGCCTGCCATTCCTGCTGCCATGCCTTTCCCAGCACATCCCTTCAAGCTCTAAGCCAGAATAGATCTTCCCTTTCTTAAAATGCTTCTCTGGTGCTTTGTCACAGAAACCAGAAAAGTAATTGATCCACGGCAAATGTCCATGACACATTCTTCTGGGTGTAGGCTCCTAACTGTGGGAGACCCAAAAGTGTAAGAAAATCAAATTAGGACTCAAACCTGGGTCTCAAAGACTGAGTGAGTTCTGAAAACTGAGGGAAACCATGAAGCTCTTCCCCAGAGACAGAACATACATCCCAACAGTACAACCTGGTCTCTCAGCTCAGGATACTAAGAGGGAGGCTCCATCCTTTGGTGCCATCTTGCCCCATTTTTCTTTCTTTTTGCCTTCCTGCATTCCTATGCCACAACATGCCCAGGACAGAACTTAGACCAGAAAGATTATATCCCAGAGAAAATATTAAGTCTTCTGATCTTAAAGGCCCATGATGTCCAGATGCACAACTTGGGGGTGGCAGAGATGATGCTCATCTAAAGTCATGTGCCTCTGGCAGTTATCTTCCAATACACACAAATAACAGCTGAGAAGCAATCCAATGCTTTGGTCAAACCACTGCATAGCATCTCCTAGGAAACCCTGGGCATCCAGAGCACCCATCACCCATCTTGGCTGCACCCTGTGCTTCCTCTGGGCCAAGTGCATCACAAGTGCCTGGAGGCTCTGCTTTTTGTGACAATGTCCCATCCCACATTGATTAGCATGAAACATATGGTTCAATTCTCCCCACTCTAGAAAGCTATACCATAGAGCCTGAGACACAGACAGAGTTTGCACAGTCAAGGCTGAGGGTATAGTTTAGTGGTAGAACATATTCCCCCCACTTGGAAAAAAAACAAAATCTCAATCACCACCAGACCAGTTACCAACCCTTCGGCATCCAGATATCCGCTGGATCGTTCCTAGGAATCTAGAACATGTGGTCGTTGAACTTGAGAATCATGGCCTCCTTAAGATGCTGCTGTGTGCATAGAAACTTGATTGTGAGCAGCCGTGTTGTTGTGGCTTGAATGTGAAATGTGAAACGTTTGCACCTCATGTGAAGGCTGTGGAGGAGTAAGTGAAACCTGGCCATCAGGAAAGATGGTAAACACACCTCTAGAGACTCCCTAAGAAGCTTAAAGGTGAAAGTGGACCCGTGAGAAGTCAAAACCATGAGAAGTCAAAAACATCACATACAGCTTGTGAAATGGGTTAACACATTCATCTGGAAATACTCATTCTCTTCGCTCCTCTTCTCTTGGCTCTTAGCACACGTTATCTTAAACATCAAACAGATCCCTGGGCATTTGTGTGTATAGGTGCCATGAGGGTAGAAGGCACAGCTTATTCATCTCTCCATCAGTTAGATGTTGCCAAGGGTAGGACCTGGGGCCTCACCACACTTAACTTCTTCCTGGATTCTATCATCCACTCCTTATAATGCCATTACCATCTATCATTGACTCCTAAATTGTACGGTCTACCCTTTGTCTCCTCTAGGCACACTTTCGCACATTGCCCTACCTGCATTACATACACTTGAATGGCTTGAGAGTTGCTCCAAGTCAACTTGCCCCTAACCAGACTGCTGATCTTTCTTCCAGCAAGATTCTTTTTCAGGGTTACCCACCCATCCATGCCCAGGATTATCTGTATACTCAGAGCACATCCAGGAATCTAGAAATATCTGGAAATCCATCTGCCCTCGTACCCCATATCCCATTTGACACCAATTCTATACATTTTACTCATGAAACATCTGCCAGGTCCCTTGTGTTTTTCAGCTTTACACACCTAGTCCAAGCCTCATCCTAGACTTCTGTGATATGCTACTGGCAGCTGTCCCTGCTATCACCCCTGCTCCCCATTGCTGTTGTGAGTACATGAGTACAGTGACCCTGTCATATCCAGAAGACGCTGTTTTAGCCCAGTCCTCTCGACCTCTGGCTTTTACAGTGTTTCCACCCCCTCTTCCAGGATGGTCACTGAGCCTTAGCCAGAAAATGTGGTATAGATGTCCCATTTATGAATGACCACTCTGCAGATACTTATTCCCAAGAGGATATTTCTTAAAGCCTAAGAAGAACTGTAACAAGTAATGATACTAATGCAGCAATAAAAGTCTCCCCCAACAAGCATCCCAGGAATGCTCCTTGCTAGTTTTCATCAGATATGACAACACTAGTGCATACATATTTCAAACTATTCCACAAAACAAAAAAGGGAAGACATGCTTCCAAAGTCCTTCTTGAAGCCTGAATTGCCTTCCCACTGAAACCAGGCAAGGATACAACTAAAACACAAAACTATAGACCCATTTCTTTGATTAGTATAGATACAAAAATCCTCAGTAAAATCCCCACAAACAGAATTAAACAACATACTTTAAAAATCATAGACCATGACCAAGTCAGTTTAACATGCACAAATCAATAAATGAAATATAGTACATAAGTAGAAGCAGAATAAAAAAATGCATGATTATCTCAATAGTCACAGAAAAAAGTCCTGACAAGTCACCCCATCATCATAAAAGTCCTGAAGAAACTAACTATAGTTTGCATTGTTAGTTTATATAGTTATAGCTTGCATTGTTAGTTTATGTAGCTATAGTTTATAAATAACTGAAGAAACATATATGCATACATATGTATATATTGAAACATTTATATATAAACTGAAGAAACTTCCTCAACACAAGGGTTATCTCCAACAGGCTAACAGCCAACATTATTCTGAATAAGGAAAAGATGAAATCACTTCCTCTAAAATCAGGAGCAGGAGATGTCCTGTCTCTACAGTCTTGGTCAATACAGATTTTGAATTCTTAGCCGGAGAAATAAAAGAGAGAAAGAAAAGAAATGGGCAAAGAAGACAATTGATCCCTGTTTGCAGATGGTGTGACACTGTACTTAGAAGACCCTTCAGTCTCCATTAAAACTTGTAAGACCCAATTTCTTTTAATTTCAGGAAAACAGCAAGATATAAAAACAATATACAAAGGTCAATAGCTTTTATACACCAAAAAAGAGCCTAGAGATAGAGAGATCAGAAAAACAAGCCCACTCACTACAGCCTCCAAAAGATCGTGTTACTTAGGGATAAATCTAGCCATAGAGGCAAGAAAAAAGGAGGGCAGGCTCTAAAACAAAAACTATAAAATACTGAAGAAAGAAATCGAAGAAGACACTAGAAATTGGAAAGCTCTACCAAGTTCCTGACTCGGTGGGATTAATATTTTTATAAACAACATGCTACTGAAAGCAATCTACAAAGTTGATTCAGCCCCCATCTAAATTCAAACAACATCTCAAACTTTCTCCGCTCATCCAACTTTAAATACCAAAAGCTATGGGCTCCCTAGGCTCCAACCACTCTCCACAATGCCCCCCCCCCAGTTGCTGGTGCTGACAAGTAAGGGCTTCCTAGACCTCAACTGCTCATCTCAAACTGTCCACACCCAGCCAGCATCCAGTGCCAACAGGGAAGGGCTCACACTCTGACCACTAGGCCCAAACCTTCTCCATTTACTCATCTCCGGGTCTTAATTCTTCCCACCCTTCTCAGCCCCATCCAGCTACTCTGGTCAAAGTCTCCGGCATTGCCTATAGCTCCCACCTACCTGCTTACCATAGCTTCCTACAGAGCTTCAGACTCAGTAGGAAAGGCACTGGCTCTCTATCCCACCCTGTAGTCCAACAATCTACCCACCCTGAGTCCATCTATCCCATCCTGCAGTCCAGCTGGACTGATTTCTTACTCATCTGAGACTACCACATTTTATCCTTTGGGTCCAGTCTTGGCTATTTCCATTCAGTAGCCTCAACAAACAGCTCTGCACCTTCTTACCGAGGACGACTCCAACCTCCCGACTTTGTAAGGCTACAGATGCCTTAGGCAGAATGAGAGATTTGAAGAGAAAAATAAAATAAAGCATATGGAATTCAGGCCAGGAGAGGGCCCTGTCTAAATGACCAAAATGGTAGAGTCAGCTTTCGGGGCCTACCTAACATGCCCTGAGCCCCATTCCTCAGCCCACCCATCTCTGTTTTGATGTACTTTATTGTATTCCACTATTCCCCATTGACTACCAGAGAGCTCCCATATCTATCCCTGCATTTATTCCTTGGTTGTCTTTATAACTAAGTTCGTTTACACTAAACAAATGGCACAAGATGACATTCCCATATAGCATAAGTTAAAAAGCGATTTGAAAACATTAGTAGGTTCATTGGGTAGAGAGGTCTTAGTCTGAAGGCACAGTCTCTAATGGGGATGCTGATGGAGGATGGCACTTGAGAGGATAAATGGTAGGAAGCAGGGGTTCCATCTGAATCCTTCAAATCATGTCAGAGAGAGAGAGAGAGAGAGAGAGAGAGAGAGAGAGAGAGAGAGAGAGAGAGAGAAATCTTCAAGCTTACTGAATAGGGTTAGAAGTAGAACAGGCATTCAAACAGTAGGAAAGGGTGGGAACTCAAGAAAAGCTCAGGCAGGAGCCATGGCAATGAACAGGAGCAAGAGACCAGAGACACTGCCAGGAGCGAGACGGGAGGCTCATTGCTCAGGGACAGAGCAGGAAGCAGGTTCTTTGAGCAGGTGTAGGATAGAGGGCAAGGTGAGTCATCAAGGCCCTGCAGCCTCCCCAGAGGTGGCAGGAGCAGGCTTCCCTCCCAAGGGTGCTGGGCTTCCAACAACAGGGTTTTTCCTGCGAGCTTCTCCCTTGGCATCATCACTGTCTCATCATTGACTATGGATGAGTGAAGCACGAAACACCCTGATTTTTCAAAAGGCAGCCTCAGCCAGACGTTGAGGCACTAGCACTAAGGAGACTGAAGCAATAAGACTGCCACAACTTCAAGGCCAGTCTGGAAAGCATAGTGAGTTCCAGGCAGACCTGAGCTAGACAACCAGACTTTATCTCAAAAGGGGGAAAAACAGCCTCCATCACTGCATCTCAAGGTCACTGCATCTGGCAAGAACAGTCAGACCCATCAGAGGGGGAAAGCATCCTTACCCTCCAAAGCTAGGAACAGGGATGCAGGAAGCAACAGCCTTAAGCATGGGTGGCTCCTCTTGGGAGTCTCAAAGACATCTGGGCACTTCTACATTTGAAGGCCCTCACCCCGAGTCCAACATGGTCCATCTTAGCGGTCCATCTTAGCTAAGATAGATTTTCTTAGTGGTGTGGAACTGTCCTCATCCAATCCTTCTCACTATCACTGAAGTATTTAACAAATTACCTGAGGTATCAATACTTTGTTATAAAGAAGGCTTTGTGATAGGTGAGTTTGCCCATCTGTGCCCAATGTCAGTATTCTGAACATGTTCAAAGGTCAATAGAATATAGCTACGGATGGATGGGGTGGGCTGGAACAGGAGGATCAAGTGGGAAGGATGAGGAAATAGGGGGCAAGGGAAGGAATACAGAGACAGATAAAAAATTAAGGATCATTTTAGGGGTAGTATGGAAACCTAATATAGTATAAGCTTCCCAAAATATAAACATATATGTATATATATGAAGATGATCTAAATGAAATCACAAAATGATTGGGTAGACAGAGCTCCAACTGGCTGTCTCTTGTCACCAAATGAAGCTTCCACTACCAGGGATGGGTTACATCCAATTGAGTTGTTGGCTAAACAACCAAGGCTGTTGCCAAGACTATAGGTTGCTCTCCACAAACTGACAACAAGGTACCATTGCTGAAGACAACATCTACACAACTCATTGAACGTGGAGAAGTCCAGCTGGTGCCTATATAGAGCCTTCACCCCTATGTGCTAACATCCTTGGTACAGGAAGGTACTCTGCATGGCACCAAAAGAGAAATGTGAACACCAAGTCAGTCACAAACCCTTTGATCAACAGCGGTGTCCTGACTGCAAGATATGCTAGGGCAATTGTGGCACAGACTTGTGGGAGAAACCAACCAATATATCTGATTTGATGTAAGGTCCACTCCAGGAGATGGAAACCATACCCTTTAAGTTTGCATGATCAAGAACCAGAGACCGGGGGTCAAGTCAAATACTACCGTTCTGAAAACAAAAACTGTAGCAATAGAATGATTCCTAATGACATTCTGCTATATGCATACATCAATGCCTTGCCCAGCCATCATCAGAGGGTCTTTCTTCTGTAGCAGCAGATGGGAACAGAGACTCGCAGCTAGACATTATGCAGAGTATGAGAGACTTTGGAACACTCAGCCTTAAGTGGGATGTCCTTATCAAATCACTCCCCTCGGGGCTCAGGAAACCCCAAAAAAGAGGAGACAGAAAGAGTGCATGAGCCAGAGGGGAGCGAGGATACAAGGAAACAAGGCCCTCTAAATCAGCATGAGCAAAGCCCAGATGAACTCCCAGAGACGGAAGCAGCATGCTCAGGGCCTGCAGGGGTCTGCACCAGGTCCTCTACATAAATATTATGGATTCCAGGTTGGTGTTTTTATGGGATTCTCGAGTGTGTGAACCAGTGGGTGTCTGATTCCTGTAGCTTCTTTTGGGATCTTTTCCTTCTGTTTGTTGTCTTGTACAACTTCGATGTGATAGGCTTTATTTTATCTTATATTTTATTTTGTTATATTTTATTATTCCTTAGAAACCTATGTGTTTTTTGAGAGATGAGAAAGGGAGCAGATCTGGATAGGAGAGGAGAGGAGAGGAGGAAGAACTGGGAGAAATAAAGGGAAGGGAAACAGTAATCACGACTTATTATGTGAGAAAAATCTATTTTCAATAAAAGGAAAACATTAAAGTAGGACAGGTGAGGAGAATTAAATACATTTTCAACATACAGTATTTTCCAGATGGTTTTGCTGGAATGTTACCCTATCACAAGTCAGGGGACATCTCTGCCCTGGAATAGATAGACTTCCACATGGTCGTCCTTGTCATTGTCCTCAGAACCAGCACTTCTGCTGAGCTCCCCTGAATGAACCTGAAGCACCAGTTTACAACTGGGGCCCCGTTGTCTTGCTGAACACCCCACACCTTGCCCTGCAGGTCCTGAGAAGCAGAACCTCCCACAGCCTGCAATACGACCACACTAAGCAAGTCCTGCCACACGAGAAAAGCATTTTGCAAATCTCCTTAGTCCTGCTTGCTTTACCGCATTGGCTCAGACACAAATGAACAACCCATTCCGGATGACAACATTGGCACAGTTAGCATTTTTACCTGGTACTAGTATATAGGGGCAGTGCCACTGAGCTTACCTCCTTCCCTGCTGTGATTTGAATTTAAAATGTCTCCCAAGGGCATTCGAATACTTGGTTTTCAGGTGGTGTCATTATTTGGAAAGATTGGAAATTTTAAGAGTTGAGGCTTTGGCTTCATTGAAAAAAAATGGGTCACTTGCAGGGTGGACATTGAGAGTTACAACCCAGCCTCACTTCTATCCTAAATGTCCTCTCTCCTCTCCTTCTCTCTCTCCCTCCTTCCCTCCCCTCCTCTTTCTTCCTTCCTCTTCTCCTTCCCTCCCTCCTTCCCTCCCTTCTTTTTCCTTCTCTATCTCTCCTTCCTTCCTTCCTGGCAGTGCCATGTAGCTAGCAAGAACTCTACACTCCAACTACCAAAGGGTCTTCAATGGATGGAGTCACCACCCACAATGCCTTTCCAACATAACAGACTGTATTCCCTCAAACCATGTGCCAAAATAAGTCTCTCCTCCAATGAGTTGCCTCTTGTCAGGTACATACCCTTGGCGATGAGAAAGGGGACTAACACAGGAGCTCTCCTCCTTGGCTCGCTCACATGGCTCAGGCTGCCATTGTGAAGCAACTGGACCAAGTCATTCCTATCTGCTAGGAGGAGGAAAAACAAGCTTTCTAATACGTTTGCACACTAATAAGTTCGCATGGGGATTTTCACAATACACTCCACACCTACTGCTCTGAATGCTCCATTTATCACCACTCATCTGCTTTCTGCCTTCTTCTCTTCCTCCTCCTGACCCCCTACCCCTGTATCCTGTACTGCACACACCCTCCACCATGTTGTAAGCTGACACCATGGCTGTCCCCTGAAAGGACAAGGCTGCTACAGTCTTCTATTTCTCCTTTCATTCATTCCAGGGCCATTTAACTTGCTGTGAATTGTGGGACTGTTGAGATTCTAAGTCTCAACGGAATGCAGTTCTTCCCAAGGAGCCCCCGGTCCTCACAGGAAAGGAAGATGACCAACAAAGGAAGGCCAAAGCCCTCCACTCTGCCTTAGAGGTGTCAACAGAGACCCCGCAGAACCTGACTTGTTTTTTTCTAAAACACTGTCTCACCTGTCTCAACCTCCTAAATGTTGGGGAGGTAACTATGAAACCCTTCTGAAAGAGAGGAGGAATCTGCAGTGGGCAAGGGCCAAGAAGAGATTCCAAGAGGAAGGCAGCCCTTGGGTCCTAAGCAGCCGATCACTGGACTCCTGGGATGAAGGACTAACACCTCTGCCTTCTTCTTTCCCACCCACGGTGCCAGCTGTCTGCAGTGTGAAGCACAGAAAGGACCTTTTGAGATATTAAAGCAAACATTTTTAACATGCCCTGGAAGGCCTTTTCTCATCTCATCATTTATATTCTTCTCAACTTTCCCCATACTTTCTCCTGCTTGGCCATGCTCATATGTATGCTTGCATTCTCTCTGTCTGTCTGTCTTCCTCTCTCTCTCTCTCTCTCTCTCTCTCTCTCTCTCTCTCTCTCTCTCTGTATGTGTTTAGTGTGTGTGTGTGTGTGTGTGTGTGTGTGTGTGTGTGTGTGTGTGTGTGTGTGTGTGTGCTCTGGATAAAATCCCTGCAGCTCCCACGGGATGACCTGCTTTTTCTCTTCTTTGGTCTTTGGTGTCTTTGGTATTGTCTTTCTTTGATTCTGAACTTCTCTCTCCAACTCTATAACCACTGCCAACTCCCACTGGTGATATTCAAGGTCATAATTTATAGTAATGTAATATGATTTTAAGCAGAGGAACAACACAATGTAATTAGAATTGCATTCTAGAGACCGCACTGGCTATACTGACAATAAATGGGGTGTCCATGGAAGAATGGATAGGGGATGGATAGACAGAGAAATCCTCAGCACCTTGCTGCTACAAATGACCTTCATGAATGGAGGGACCTTTTGTTACACGGGTCACAGTGTTACTATAAAATCTCCATTGTCTTAAGACTTACCAACAACTGAGTGTTCTCTTTCCTAGTGCCTCTATTGGATAGAAACACTTGTGTTTTAGTTGGATTTCTGGGTACCTGCTGGAACAGATACCTGAGATAAATCAATTGAGAAAGAGGGAAAGTTTCTTTTGGATCATGGTTTGGAGCTTTCAGCCCATGGTAGGGTGTCTCCGCTGCTTTGGGGCCGATAGCAAGACAGCCCTTGATGGTACAATATTTATTCACCTCATAGCAGCCAGGAAGCCATGAAAGTGGAGGCAATTGGGGTTCTGCTAACCCTCTCAAACACATAGCCCCAAATACATAACCTCATCCCATTAGTCGCTGCCTTCAGCTCCTGCCACTTCTGAAGTTTCTCCATATCCAATGAGAGTGACAAGTGGAGGATCAAACCTTCAACATATAGGTCTTTGAGGGACATAGAGGATCCAAACGGTAGCAATTCCTCATTAGCCAAACCCATTCCAAAGCTGACCTCACTGTCAGGGCCAGGCATCGTGTGCATCAACTCATTTAACCTCCTGATCTCCCTATGAAGAACATGCTACTTGTGTCATGTGCTCAGTGACAAAATCCATAATTTAGAACTCAGACCGGTAGCCCCAATGAAACTTACTCATTGGTAGCCCATCCTATACTGTGGTTTGGAGCATGACTGATCAAATTAAAGTGTACATGCCCTCCTTTGTCTACCATGAGGAAATACCCTGTCTACAACATAATTGGTCAAAACTGCCCTACTAGCTCCTTAATTAAGCCTGTTTTGAAATAGCCTATCTACCACATAATTGGTCAAAACTGTTGTATTAGCTTGTTAATTAAGCCTGTTTTGCAACAAGTTCACTGTGTTTGACATGACAGAACACAGTGATGCATCATGAACAATGAGCAAGTCAAACTTCCCCCACCCTGCCACACACACACACACACACACACACACACACACACACACACACACACACCACTTTGGCTCATCTCTTCAGTGAGTTCCCTCAATGTCCCTCATGTCCCTCACCACCCACAAACACCTCCCATCTCTGACCACCTCTTTCTCTTGAGCGTATCCACAACTTCCTCTAACATAGTGAAGATGAGTTTTCAGAACTAGAGATAGAGGCCTGGACATTAAAATTTGGGATGGATTTTTATTTCACTGATGACCGGTGATACTGGCCATTTCCTCACAGGATGTTAGTCATTTGTTTATCTTCTTTGGAGAAATACAGATTCTTTGCTTGCTTAAAAATTAGATTACTGTTTATTGTGTGATTTTTGAGAATGATTTACATATTCTGGGGAAAAGTTATCTGGCCTATGACTTGCAAATATTTATTCCATTATATGGGGTGTTTTTTTCGCTTCTTGATGGCATCTCGAGGTACTATTTTGTTTCTATATGCAGAATATGTGTGTGAGAGAAAGGACCAAGGCTAAAAATGAGATCGAGAGACAGATGGGGGAAGGAAGGGAGAGAGAACAGAATGGGAGCATGCATGCCATGGGGCACTGTGGAGGCCAGGGGACATCCTTGGGTGTCCATTAAACCTTCTGCCTTGTTTGAGACATGATCTCCCTTATTGTTCAGGGCTGAACACACCAAGATAGCCAAGCTTCCCGTGTTCAAGGATGCTCTTTTCATCTTCCCATCACAGAGCACTGAGATCACAGACACTTAACACTACTGTGTCTGGTAGTTTTTCATGTCAATTCTTGGAATCTGAACTCAGCCAACAGGCTTGTAAATCACTTCCTCCACTGAGCTGATTTTCTCTAATTTTCGGTATGTTATCTACTCCCTCACTGGGTCTACTGTGTGCCAGATGCCCAATATCCACTTCCTGTCTGTGAGGGGCTCTCCCTGTCTATACTGTGCAAAAGTGTAAAGAGGGTTGTTAAATTTACCATGCTGGGAAGATTTGGGGGATGGCATTATTGGACAAGACTGAAATATAGGCATTTCACATAGGTACATAGTAACTCAGGCAACTGTTGCTACATTAGTAAGCAGAACTATTTTATTAGTATCCACCATGGTGGCAAATAATGGACACTATCTATATAAGATATTGTATGCTCATCTAACTGACACATAACAAACACAGTAAAAATGAAGCATTGTGGAAAGTACAATAATGTTCATTTCTTGCAAAAGCAACAGCCCGGGGTTGGTAACAAGGGTGGTAGGTGGCTCTTTCCCAGGTTTTCCAAGGATGATGGAGGCTCTGCCAGCTTCCAGCCTGACTTTCATATGATGAAGAGTTGCTGAAGGGAAGGAGTGCGGAGGAGCTGGCCAGGAAGGTGAGCATCACCCTGTAGCAGGTTTTCTTGGACCATCAGCCCCCAAATCATGACACAGAGACTGTGAATATTTCTGAGTTGGCACAGAAATTGGCACCACCATCAATTGCTAGCAAGAATATACAATATCACAGCCACTTTGAAAATGCTTTGAAGTTCCTTGAAAAAAAGTTAAGCAGAATTATCATGTGACCTGATGACTCAATTGCCATGTGACCGGATGATTCTTCTCACAAGCATATACTCCAGAGGAAGGAAAACTAACTTTGTGCCAAGAGGTGAAGGAAGAGACACTCACAGTATTCAGAAAGTAGAAACCCAAATGTCCATCGCTAACAAACGGAGTGACTCAGTGTATTGTAGGCTTATACGGGGATATCATTGAGCCATAGAAAGGAATTGAGCATTGATTCACACCAGGGTGTAGCTGAACCTTAAAAGCATTATGCTAAGTGAAAGAATCCAGACACCAAACATCACAGAGTATAAAGTTCCATTTATGGTAAATATCCACAATAAGCAAATCTATAGGATAAAATTAGATTTTCGGGGACCAAGGGGAAGGGGGAAAGGATGTGTGACTGTCATGGAGCACTAAGTTTCTTTTAAAATGATTGCATGTTCTAAATTAGAGCTTGGAGTGGATTATGCTCTCTGTGAATATATTAAAACAAACCCATTGAATAGACAGACTTTATGGTATGGAAATTATATATGAATATGGCTGTTATTTTTCAAATAGAATTCCTAGAACTGAAAATTATAATAACTAACCAGAAAAATGTACAAGATGAGCTTAACAGAAAACTGAAGAATATAGAAAAATGTTCAGTAAAATTAAAAAAAAAAAACAGATCAATGAAAGTGATCTAGAGAGCAGAGAACTCAGGTTGGACAGTGTTTGCTAAGCCTCAAGGACTCCTGGGACAGCATCAAACAGCCAAGAATACATGTGGTTAGAGCTCCAGAAGAAGAAGAGAAAGAAAAGGGGACACAAAAATGCTGCAGAGCTATTGATTGAATCACCACCATGTTGACAAAATACAATAACGTCCAGCTCTCAGAATTTCAGCAAACTCAACTTTTAGAAAAAGTGCAAAGAAAGCCACAGCTACATGCATCAGAATCAAACTACTAGAAAAGTGGAATCAAAAAATTATATAACCCACCAGGCTAGAAAGAGGATCCCCTGAATAAAACTAAAACGGGAACTAAAGGCCAGTTTCTTGTCTAAGCACTAGAGATCATTCGGGGAAGTCCTGGAGTATGAACTACAAAAACCCACCCATATTGTACAATCAAACAAAATAGCCTTCAAAACAGAGGGCAAAATGCAGAAACACAAGCTGAAAGAATCTGTCCCTGGGAGAATGACACTCCAGGAGGTACTAAAGATGGCCTTGAGGCTGAGAGGAAAGGTCAACAGATGGAAACCTGGATGAGAACGATCTGCTGGGTGTGGTGGCACGTGATTGAATCCCTGCACTGACGGGGCTGATGTAAGACAATGCGAGTTTGATACCAGTCTGGGCAACACAGCAAGTTTCAATAGTGAGACACTATCTCAAACAAGGGAACAAACAGATAAGCAAACAAATAGACAGTTCCTGAGAAAAGTATCATAAAAGACATTGAGAGCCACCAGTCTACATGGAATGTTAAATGGAGTTTCCTATATACTGCACTTCCTTTCCAATTAGATATTTAACCAATTAATCCATTATCATGTAAACCTAGTGACTTGCAGTCAGATAATTAAAAATGTAACAGAGAGGAGCTGGAGAGATGGCCCAGCACTGGCTGCTCTTCCAAGGGACCCAGGTTCAGTTCCCAGCACACACACATGGTGGCTCATAACCATCTGTAACTCCAGTTCAAGTGGATCTGATGACCCCCTGGCCTCCAGACTCCAGGCATGCACATAGTGGCATACATGCAAAGCACCCATACACATAAATAAAATGCATTTTATATGTAACAGAGAGGACTGACCCACATATGAATAAAACAGAAACATCTTCTATTTTAAATGATCAGAAGCCACACAATAAATATCCATGGATAAATAATACTCTTTAAAACCTACTAATGGGTGTTAGGGATTTGGCTCAGCAATGGAGCTTAGCAGGTGCCATGTTGGTCTCAGTACTGAAAAATAAAATAAAATCTACTACTAAAAGTACAGCTCTTTATGTTGGGCAATATCTTCCATTAGTATCAATATGAACAGTTTGGAGAAAGACTCTTGCTATGCTCTCTATACTAGCCTTGAATTCATGACTCCCTTGTCCCAGCCTCCTGTGTGCTGGGATTACAGGCATGTGCCATCACATCCAGCTTGTAACATTCGTTTTAAAATTTAATGCTAGTGAGCTAGTCTCCTTTTATAGACAGTGAGAGCCATGTGACTTACTTCCTTTTCTGACCTGTCAGAAAGTTCATAAATTTTTCTCAATGACAGTAGCTATTCTTAGTCTAGCTAAGTGTATACCCCTAGCCTGCCTGGGCTTGAGCCCTTTAAATAAACTCCCCTTGATGATTCCAGGTTGGAAGCAGCAGCAGGGCACAGCCTTCCCTGCAAATGGGCCACAGCATTTAACTAACCCCCTTGCAAAATTAATACCTCGTTAGCAGCCCCAGTTTCATCCACATTTCCCAGTCTCAGTTACTGGCATCCACACTTCCTCCTAATGGCTTCTTTTAAATAGAACAAAAGCAATGAAGTGAGTTGTTGGGGAAATATCTGTCCAAGGTCAGATCTAAGTTTTAATTGTGGCTTCATCCATCCATGACAGAGATGGGTGAGCACATGATCACAGGCATGGCCCTTGGCTTCTCTGAACATCAGGCTTGCCTTCCATGACGGGAGCTGAGTACTGACCCCCAGAGTTACTGTGCCAATCACCTGCTAGTGTCAGGTACATGGAGATGCTTGATAAAGAAGAGCCTTGCTTTTCCTTTGTTTACCAAGAGCATTGGCCTGAGCTTTAGGACACATGGTAAAACTCACTCGTCCCACTCTTCTACTGATCATGCTGCTCTGGCCAATGTTGCCCCATCGCTTCCGTGCCATGGGACAGATATTTCCTTTGCTAAGCTATTCTCTAGGTATCTCTGTGGCTTTTTTATGTGATGTCTGTTCAAGCTCACCCCCTTCCTTAACCACCTGGCCACAAGTAGAAGGAGACAGAGACGGGTGCTACTCTGTACTAGCATCCTGTCTCTAGCTGTCAGATGCATAGTCTCCATGTGTTTCAGAAACACCATGCACAGTCTGGGATAGGCTCCTCTCACCCAGCAGAAAGGAGCCACTGCATAGATGGATTGGAAAAAATAACCAGATCCTCGGAAAATAAGAATGGATAAGTTCCACTTGTGCCCAAATGTCCCTTCCTTCTAATCCTATCCCACAATGGAAGACAAAGAGAAAGTACACATAGAAACTAAAGCTGAACCTGGGTTAGTGTCTGGAACCCACCCCCAACACTCACACAACCTCTTCACTCAGCAGCCTACAAAACGGTGCTAGGACACATAGATGCAAGCCAGAGGAGAGAAGAGGCTGCTAGACAGAACATTCCCAAGGCTTCAGATCCCAGCATGGCCACATGGCAAAACAAGAACACAATCACACAGGCCCTGGATGTCCTGCAGCTGGAGCAGGGTGACAACAAGATTCCTTGAGGTCTGGTGTCAGATTCCAAAATTCAGACAGGTAAAGGGCCCATCAAGTGTCATTGTTATCTTTAAAAGCAGCCTTTCTCATACTAACACACACACACACACACACACACACACACACACCTTTGCCAAAGCTCCTCTTGCCACCTGTCCCTTGCCTTTCGGCTGAGACCTGACCTTGCTCAGTGGGAGCTCCAGGTCCAGCTCCTGTTCACAAAGTGTCAGGACTATGAGTGACATTTGCCCTGCGGTACCTTCTCCTTGTTTACGCCAAAGCCATAGGCTCCCACTCCAGCTCCAGCAACAGGATACCCTGCAGATCCCATCCTGGGCAAAGACAAGCTCCAAACACATCTGTCTTTTCATTCTGGTGTGGCAGGTGCAGTAAAAGAACAGCCTTGTGCCCCAAACTCCACCTCAGTGGGCTTTTCTTCTAAGAAACACCTGTGGGCATGTTATACCCGAGTTGTCTGCACCCAGGTAAAATGACTCATGTCCGAGCCCTTCCTGCCTTGAGAAAAGAGGTTTTCTGAAACCCGGAGGCCTCTTTGGGATGCTGTGTCCTCACTGTCATGTCAGTCTGGATCCTGGCTTACTTACCCTCAGACTGGGCCACATTCAAAGACTGTAGCAAGGGGAGACAAACAGGCAGAACTGGTGAGTGGCACTGAGAAGTGACACCACTGCTCTGTCACGTATTCCTCCTTGGTAAAATGTGTTAAGAAAACTAAGAGCTTGGGGAATCACTTGGGCACCCTCACCTTCCCTACCACAGAGAAAAGGGGTCAGCTTGTCCCATCACCCTTCCAGTTTCACCTGAAGTCATTCATTCCAAAGGACGGGTGTTAGAATACCTTCTCCTCCTCATCTTCTCTCAACTTGTGAGATGCTGAGAACCAGGGTCCTGGGTTGGGGGAGACTTACCTCGAAGCCCAGGGGCTGCCATGGTGCTGGTCCTGGAACCCAAGCCCCAACTGGTGGCCCTTGGCCGTACTAGCCTCTGGACAGGCTTATGCGGTTGCTGCAGAGTTAATTCCATCGCGGCTCAGCTCAGTCTGGACGAGCCTGCCCCTCCCCTGCGGCTGCCACCTCCTCCAATCCATCCCTCTCCCTTGACAGTCCTGGTGCTCCTCCTGCACTGAAAGCTAACCTAACATCCAGAAAGGATCCCAAGCTCAGGTGCAGACTGGTGACACACTGGAGTCATGGGCTGCCGGCCAGGGAGTAAACGCTGCTGGCACACCTCCACCGGGAGCCTGAGCGAGCACCACGCAGCCTGCTCGCCTGTGATAATTCAGCCAGATTATCTCAGGAACCGTCTGGCTGATTAGTTTCCAGTCCTGCCAGTGAAGCCTCCTTCCTGTGACTCCCAGGGTCACCCTTCTCCAGGCTGTAGCCCTGAGTAGCAGTAGGGACTTAAACAGCACAATGGGACCCCTTCACATCCTGTACCCCATCACCAGCTGTCTGGAGTAAAACAAGAAAAAGTCACAGGCATGCAAATAGAGGACAGGTGTATGTACACAAGAACACAGGGCGGAGAGGAGAGGGCATGGACTTACTCGAATTTCCCCAGGAGACTCTGGGCCAGTTAAGGGGGAGCCAAGAGCCAAGAGTGGGACAAAGGTGGTGTCATTTCCCTAGAGTATCTTAGGGACCTGACCATAGACAGGGAGGGGGTGAAGAGGGGCCATTCTCAGTGATGTGAGCTACATTCCAAGATGCCACAAGCAAACTGTGCTCCTCAATACCACGTCCCCCACCCCCCACATGGAAAAGCATTATGTCAGCATCACGTATGACTCTGAGAGACATCTGTCCCCTCTTCTATAGGAGACAGTGGCAGGAACACATCAGAATGGAAAGAAGACAGAAAGCATCGTGGTCCAACCTCGAGGCTCTATTCTGGACCCTCCTGATAATAATGGCTATGTTTATCTAAAACTCTGACTTCTTCAGGAGTCTCTCAAGTGCTTTGCTTTACCCCGTGTTCATATTTCAGTCCCAGCGTCCACTCTATGATGGCCTCCATACGTTCTTTTACAAATGCAGAGGTGACAGCCTACATACAGGTCCCACAGTGCAAAGCAGGCAGCCTGCTCCATGTCCCTGTTGAGAACACTTCACAGCTCAGCTTCTCTCTCCCTCTTCTTTCCCTCCACAATCTCCTTCCTTCACAGTGCCCTCTTCCTGCTTCCAGAGCTGCTTCTCCATGCCATTTCCATCCCTAAATTGTTAGTATTCAGGCATCTGCACTGGCCTGTCCTTGGGTTCTGACAGCTGCAGCCACTAAGAGCACCACCTGGATATGTTCCCTTTAAAAAGAGCCTTGCCCACCTCCCATCCTCCCCCCTCCCCTCCTCAGTATCTCTGCCTCTCTTTGCTCTCTCCTGCTGCTCCTGTCCCTGGAGGCCGGTCTCCCTGCCTCCTCTTTCCCCTTTTTCATCCCTTTCCCTAATTAAAAAAAAAAAAAAAATCCCAGCCAGGCGTTAATGGTGCACGCCTTTAATCCCAGCACTCGGGAGGCAGAGGCAGGCGGATCTCTGTGAGTTTGAGGCCAGCCTGGTCTCCAGAGCGAGTACCAGGATAGGCTCCAAAGCCACAGAGAAACCCTGTCTCGAAAAAAAAAAAAATCCCTCCACTTGAATTCTGTCACATGGCATCTTTCTCGTACTGCTGGTACCTCTAAGGTCCATAGGAGATTTGCCGTGCTTCTCCACCACGTCATCTACCCTGGCAGCAGGAGCCCAGTTCAAGGGGCCACCTCTGTGCCATGCACAGAAGCAACCTGATTGGAAGATGTGAGAGCTGGGTGTCCCTAAGCATGTGTTTATTGTTCCCGGACACCAGGATGTTTCTGGAGAGGCGTCTCCACCCTGTCCCATCTGACCCAGGAGAAGCTGTGACTCCACTGCTTCCTGACTTAGGTGGCCTTGGCCCCAGACACTGGGCTAGGAGCATTTGCAGAAGAACCCTGTGTTTTGCTCCTCACAACCACCCTCAGACCTCAGACTTAGGCCATAGCTGTCATCTCAGACTTCAGGCACAGTCCACCACCAGCCTTGGTTAAGATAAGAGCTTGGCCTTTATTGTGGGCCCAGGAAGGTATAAGGGCAGGATGTATAAGGGACGGAGTGACTCTCTAGCTAGTCAGGCCATGGCACAGGCAGCAGTGGGGGTCCACGGCAGCTGCACAGCCCTCACTTGCTGCACTTCTGGGGAGAGCACCTGCACTGCATGGCATTGATGACCTCGTGGTATACGACAGAGCCATTGGTGCAGTGCAAGGGCACACGCATGGGCTCCGTCCTCGAGGGCCCGCAGCAGGAGCAATGTTGCTGCACGTCCTCAATGTCAATGGAGTACACGGCTTTGCTGGCACACTTGCCCTGTAACACAGCAGAGGGGAGGCATCGCAATTCTAAATGGAGCAGCAAGACTGGGGCAGCCTGTATTAATCCTCCCCCTGTCTTTCTAAGCAATACAGGCCATGCCCCACCCACAGGCACACAGGAGAGCTAGGCAACTTGTAAAAGTAGATCTTAGGAAACAGTGAGCTTCCTCTTTCCAACTATTACACACACCCTCATCCCTCTGGCTGTGGTTTCTACACACACTGACTGATCCTGAGTCCCCGTCTTCTACAAATGTCTTCCATCAATGACTTCCTGGTCTCTTTACAGGTTTGTTTTGGTCTTTCTTCTGGGTCAAACAATCCTACTCCCTAAATGAAACATTTACTTTAAAAACAATGTTTACAGTTCCTTGTATCTCTCTTCCTTGTGACTTTTCCAGATCCTTCTAGATGATAACTAAGGAAACTGTAGCCTTCCCCACCTAAGTCTTCTCGAAGTCACACAGCCTTACCTGGCAGTAATGAATGTCCACTTCCTCTTGGGACTTACAGTCTCCCACTTTGACATACTGCAGCTTGGCAACGATGTCTTTGCAATCAGGCTCCTCACCTATAGAACAGGTGAGAGGTGGAACAGGGGGGCTGGCTAGCTGGGGTGCTGTAGAACACTTTCCCTATGCAATGCCTTCACTAAGTTGGAAATTCTTCTTTCTATCAATGACTTAACCAAAGCCAGCTGGGAGAGGAAGAATTTAGTTTCTCAAGCTCACCTCAGCTGCTCCCGGCTCCTCCAATTCAGAGATATCATTACTACTGGATAACTCACTTAATGATACAATTTTAATTGCAGAAGGAGTCTGGGTTGGCTGTGTTTTGGTCATATAGATGGATGATGCTTGCTTTTATATAATTTGAAATTCAGAAAAACATCATGGCCAGAGCAATCTTGTCAAGCTGTAAACTATACCCAGAAGCTAACAGACCACGAAGTAGCCACTAAATAGAATTAATATCAGTCCATCCCAATCTTTTGCTAAAAAGACAAATGTCATGGCCACATACATACTCTGAGGAGACTCCTAAGATCCTTTAGGCCACCATCTTACTGAGAGTTGTTACTTCCATGTCACCAGGATGAGTTTCTTTATATACATGGGCTTCACACCTGAAGCTCTGCATGACTCACTGGGACATCTAAGCTCTACTACCGGCTCACTGCTCTTATCGGAGTCATGACAGTTTTCCATTCTGCATGGTTCCAAATCTAGGCCAGCCCTATAGACACATTAGCCGGCCTCCCAATTCAGACTAATTTCACGTTAGAGGGTAAGTCTTCCAACTGCACAAGAGTATGAATTTGGAGCCAATGTGCAATATTCTCTTGTTGCAGACTGAAACCCTTAAGCCCAGCTTATTTTCCTTCCAGGAGGACTTACAGCCTCCTGAACATGTTGGCTAATGAAGGCTCCCCGTTGCTGGTTTTGTAGACAGCGGCCTCTTAACCAAACTCCAAGAATAACATCTGGAGAGAGTGCATCTTCTCTGATGACTTCCTGAATTCACATTCTTAAACCATTCAGAGGCAAATTTGCAAAGAAACACTCTCAGAGGGTGTTTCCTCCTTCTGCAGTTTGGTGATGGCAATCACTGGGACTGTCATAGCAAGCCACCAAGAAAAGAAGAAATAATTGAGGGAATTCACACCTTCACTCTTCTCTAACTTCGACCAAGAATGAGCCCATGACTCTAAAATGAAGCTAAACAAACTAAAATGAGAACTATTAGTCTAAGAAAAAAAGCGTGACTTGTGGTGCTCCCTCATAATAGCTATATGAACAATCAAAGGTTCTGAGGTACACACGAGGCTGGAGATGGAGCTGAAAGAAGACTGGAAGTAATTGCTTCATGGGCAATTCATAGGCCATTTGAGCAGGATATGGGCCAATGATAATCAGAAAGGAGAGGTAGCTGGCTAGGAGATGAACATAATGACTAACTGATAACTAAGAACTATTGTTTCTGGAATAAAGTCTACTTCAAATAATGGTGCCTGCCCTGGGTGTAACAGACATCAAAGCACAGGCTATTAGTAGTGTACTCACAAGTGTCACAACAGGTGCCCGGAATTTTCACGATTTTCCCCTAAGAAAAAAGAAAAGTACAAGATCAGGCACAAGTAATTCAACAAGGATGGGTTCTCAGGTCACGTGACGACTTCCTGGCTCTGAACTGAGAGCTCTGAGCTGAAATCCCCAAATATAAATTGCTTTCCCATCACAACTGTGAGCCAACTGAACATTTCACCTGACCAGAGTGGTTGGAATCGTCAATTCCCAGGAAAACATAGGGTCAATGTAAGTATGCAGCTCTGAGGGGAAAGGATTCCAATATACAAGTGTTGCAGTTCTCAGAGGAAATGTTTCCCCAGTGGAAGTGTTGTGGCTTTGAAGGGAAAGGTATCCTGGCAGTTGGGAGCCAAGGAATGCCACAAAGTCACACTACACAACAAACCTCACTCAAGAGATTTATTGGGAGAGACACAGGAGGGTGGCTGCCTCTGCTCAGGTGAGAAGCAGCAGGGAACTGAGCAGGAGGCAGGCTTTATATAGGGTTTCTTGGAGGTAGAGCTTTCCAGAGTGGAGATTTGCAGGGTAGGGACTTGTGGGACTTCAAGTAAATCCCAGGGATTGGTGGGTTTTCAAGCTCAGAGATTAGTAGCTTTTGGTGAATTTTCAGACCCAGAAGTAGGCTCTGACCTTTTACCCTACAGTCAATGTCCTGCCTTCTTATTCAAAGATCATGGCTTCCCTCCAGTGACCAACTATTTTCAAAGCATCCTTTGCCTCAGAGCATTATTTCTTCATCACCATTTCATTGATTCCTCAACCAGTACAGAGATCTGTCTTGGACACTGTGAGATTGCATAAGAACTGAGCTGAATGTTGCACAGAACTCCACCCTTGGCATCAACCAGTGAGATCATTAAGACAAAGGTAAAATCCGAACTGCAACTACTCACTCCTTCAGCCAGACACCTGCGTTCATCGAAGGGTGGGCAGCCTGTGACCCTTTTCTCCCAGATGTACTCCCCTCTCTCGTTGACCTTGCAGAAATGACTGTCACAACCATCCTGGAGTGTCTCGTCTCGCTGAAAAGAAAGATGAGAGTCAGTAGAACACATGCAACGATAGTGTTCAGGTTACAAAGCTACTGTCAGCCACTGGCCTGACCTCCTTTGAATTACTAAAACAATGTGGAGAAGTAGAGAAAAAGGGTGAGATGATATATAAAAACCCCACCTCTAGTACGGACTAGAGGTGGTGTCTCAGCTCTGTAATTTATTTACCATGAAGAGAACTGCCATATTACAGAAAGTCCTCAGACTATTCTGACCATGTATTGATAAGCTGGAGACAGTGAACTAATTGGCAGCCAGATGAGATATGAACCAAGATATGAACCATCTCTCAGACCCACCAGCTAGTTCCAGAAGTCACCAGTGGGTCTGCTCACGCTGATTGCCTGTCCAGTCCCACAGAGTCTCAAGGTTACAGACAATCTTTTTCAAACAAAAATCATCAATCCAGTCCAAATGAGGTCATACACCAACTATACATTTATTGGGAAGAGCAAAAGCATAGCAAAATCAAAGAGCAAATCCTGTGCCTTTCACAAGTCATCTACACTTCCTTTAGAAAACAAAGTGAGAAAAGAAGCCAACAATGAACCCGAACTCATCCTTCTGCTTGAAGAAAAGACACCCCTCCCAGAGAGAAACCAGAGAGTGGAGTGAGAGGGGACTCCTGAGCTCAGCTCCTTCCCACCTTCAGTGTCATGATCTGTCCTCCTCTGAGCTGAATAGTGCAAGCTGTAGGCAAACATCTGCCACAGCATTCACCTTCGTTCTTCTCTTCACGATAACCCTGTATCCAGGAAAGGAAGCAGTCATAGTTAACCGTCCAGAGCACCACAGTTATAACTCGAGTTACCTGGCTGACTTCTTGCCTCCACAATCCCATAGTTACTCCCAGAGTTCGGCTGACATCCAGAGTAACACCCAGAGTTCAGCTGACATCCCATAGTTACCCCAGAGTTCAGCTGACGTCCCATAGTCACCCCCAGAGTTCAGCAGACATCCCATAGTTACCCCCGGAGTTCAGCTGACATCCCACTGTAACACACAGAGTTTGGCTAACATCCACAGTTACTCCCAGAGTTCACCCAACATCCCATAGTTACCCCCCAGAGTTCAGCTGACATCCCATAGTTACTCCCAGAGTTCATCCCACATCCTACTCTAACTAGATTTTTCCAGGTCTCGCTCCCTCTTACATTTCTTCCCTCCATATATATGCATCTCACCCTAGTTGCAGCAATCTAACTTGTAAGGAGAAAAGTCACAGCCATTGCTACAGCTGGAATGTGTCTGTCCCTCTGTATTTTATAGGCTGGAACTTAAACCTCAAAGTGATGGCGGTGAGCTGTCGTGCCTTTGGGGAAATGACTGAGTATGCAGGGATCTGCCCTGGTGGATGAATCAGCCCCTGATAGCAGAGACTGCTCAGAATGCCTTCTGCCTGTGCGATGGAATAACATCACAAGAAAGTATCACCTATGAGGAACAGGCCAGACAGCTA
This sequence comes from Cricetulus griseus, assembly GCF_003668045.3. NCBI lineage: Eukaryota > Metazoa > Chordata > Mammalia > Rodentia > Cricetidae > Cricetulus > Cricetulus griseus. Next base: position 20,766,299 of record NC_048601.1, read on the forward strand.
GTCAGCTGCGAGTCCATAATTTCAGACTTCCCAGCCTCTAGAATTGTGAGAAAATAATTTTTCTTTAAAAATTACCAGTACTCAAAAAAGAAGAAGAAGAAGAAGAAGAAGAAGAAGAAGAAGAAGAAGAAGAAGAAGAAGAAGAAGAAGAAGAAGAAGAAGAAGAAGAAGAAGCAGCCGGGCATTGGTGGCACATGCCTTTAATCCCAGCACTCAGGAGGCAGAGGAGGGCAGATCTCTGTGAGTTCGAGACCAGCCTGGTCTACAAGAGCTAGTTCCAGGACAGCCTCCAAAACCACAGAGAAACCCTGTCTCGAAAAACCAAAAAAATAAAAAATAAAAATAAAAATTTAAAAATTACCTATTCTCACTGCGTATGGTGGTAAATGTGTATAATCCCAGCACTTGAGGAAGACTGAGAGTTCAAGGCCAGCCTTGCAAGACCCTATCCTTAAGAAAAGCATTACCTAGTCTCAGTTATTTTCTTATAGTGGCACAAGCAGACTGAGATAAAACCGAAACAAATGGAGAGGTATACTAGGTTCATGGATGAAAACACTCAGCAGGATCAAGACATCCATTCTCTTAAGGCTGAACTATATTCTATGCAATTCAGTATACTTTTAAATTCTTTTCATAAAAAGGAGAACTTTGACACTAAATTCTTATGGAAATAAAATGACATAAGATAACCTAACCTTGCAACAGAACACATCTGAAAGACTTAACTATCTGACTCAAGACTTTACTGCAAAGCTTCAGTAATCAAGACAAGAATGTGAGCACAGGATTTATTCATCAATCAACCGATTAGAAAAACAACCCAGCAATAGGTCTACATATCCACAGGCGATTTATCAAGGTTTCCGCTGGAACCAATGGATAACCACATTGTGGGGGTGTGGCTTAAATACTATGGTGGGGGTGGTAGTGTGTGTATGTGGGAGCGCCTTGGGGAAGTGCATGTGTGTGCGCATGTATACATGTGCAAAACTAAGTCACCATTGGTCATAGATATAAACACAAAACTCAAACTATCAAGCTTTAAGAATAAAAAAGCATATTTTCATGGCCCTGAAATATGGCGTTCTTAAACAAAAACTTAAAACCACTAAGTATAAAATGGCATAGTGTTATGTCATAGTTTATCAAAATTTAAACTTCTAATCTTTAGAAAATATAAGCTGAGAGCCAATGAGTGAGACAAATGTAATAAATATAAAAAAAAGTTAAAAAGAATAATTCCAAGTGTGGCTGGCGCACACCTGTGGTCTCAGCAGGTGAGAGGCTGGCACAGGAAGGATATGGACCAACCTCAGCTACATGGTGAGATCTTGTTTCAAAGACAAAATAATAGGCAACCAAATATAGGGAGGAGCCCAGACAACTGTGTAATAAGAGCACAAACAACCCAACTTAGAAATACTGAAAGGGTAAGGCTCGGGGAGCTGTCTCAGCAGCCAGCTGCAATTGTTCTTGCATGGGCTCCAGGTTCAGTTCTCAGCATCCACATGGTAGCTTACAACCATTTATAGCTCCAGTGACAGGGCATCTGGCATCCTCTTCGGCCCTCAGTGGGTACCAGGCATACTCACAGAACACATACACACAGGCAGGTTAAACACTCAAACACATAAAATAACATTGTTTTAAAAATCTCAATAAAAATAGTAAAAACTTTAAGCCAACACCTCACAAAAGAAATGGGCATTGCATCGCCTTAGACCCTTCATCAACTGAGAAACACACATTTAATATACTCTAAGATCTCAACCCACAACAGGAAAAAAAAAATGAAAATGCTTAGCAAAGCCAAGCATTGGTAAGAAAGTGCCTGGAACCCTGGCACACTGGAAACTTTCCCTGGTCTTCAAGTGAGTCCCAAGGATATACCCTGATCCCTAGGTGCCCAGGAGCTGGTTCCTGCATTAACTCGGAGCTTGATGGTGACTCGGGATAAAAGCCCTTCCTTCATAACTGCACTGGGAAGCACAGTGGCTTGCAGACAGCAGGACTTTGCTGTTTTTGCAAAACGCCTTCGTGTTCGGAAGACACCATAGGGTTACCAATGTCTTAATTTGCAGGATAAACAAATTTTTAAACAATTTTAAAAAAATAAAAATGCTACTATCAACTGTCTCGTGAGTTCATAAAAGTAAAGCTACTATTCTCCTTTTTCAAAACCATAAATAAAGAAGGAGCTCTCAAAATAAAATAAAATGTAGCTGGGGTTAGTCAGAACTGAGAAGACCCCCTCAGGCAATGATGAGCAAGCACAAAGACCAGAGTCCAACCCCTAGCATCCACATAAAAAGTCGGTGGTGGTGATGCATGCTTGTAATCTCAGTACCGGAAAGGGAGGCAGGCAATTCCCTGGACTCACTGGCCATACCGCCCAGCCCAACTGGCAAGGTCACCACGTCTCAAAACAAGATGGACAGCTAATCTCTGGATTTTACATGTAAGCACATACACACAGAGAGGGGAGAGGAGGCACACAGAAATAAATAAATAAATAAATAAATAAATAAATAAATAAATAAATAAATATAGGTCTAGTTCTTTGGGATACCAACTCTTTGTCATTCTTGTTTTCATTTGGTCACTTTTATGGATCACCACTCTGGAGCTATTTACTAGGGTCTGGAAGACCTGTGACAAAAATCTATAGCACTCTAACCATAGAGCCTAATGCTTGTAATCCTAGCACTCAGGAGGCTGAAGCAGGAAAAATATCCTTAAGTTTTAGATCTGCCTGGGCTACAGCTTAAGATCCCATCTTGAAATACAGGGGGAAACCAAACAAAACAAAACTCTAACCAATCCATCTTAACACCCAGATGAAGTCTCTGCCAACATGAAGGACAGGCATCTGTAAGCTTGCAAGCCCAGAAGTGAATTTAATCAATTTGCTCCTTGTAAATCAACCTATGAACTCGATGTGCCTTCCGGGGGTTGAACATGAGGATGAAGCTCAACACAGAGGCAGGGAGCCTGGGCCAGGGGCCAAAAGCACCACTTAGAAATGATGCTGTTAGAAATAGAGAACCACAAGGTAGCGTTTCAATCATGAGGCTGAAACTGCTATAAAATGCACACTTTCTAGCAAGGAAATGAGAGAGGAAGGAAAGAGAAGGAATAAGCACTGAGTGACTGTGAGTGATTGATTCTGAGTCAAATGAAGAAATAAAACAGCTTCAATCAGGCTGGTTTATGGGAGCTTGTACTTGGGCATTTTTAGTGAATGTTACAAGATCATAGGACATGGTGTCCTGAGCAGGAAAAGGGAACAAAGTTTCTCTCTACCCAAGAAGCAAGGAGACGGCTGCAAGTAGAGAAGGGACTGTGGGAGGAAGGGTCAGAGAGTGACTGGAAGGGCAGTGAGTGGCATCCATACACCAGGGAGGCAGAGTCCATCCAGGACCAGAAAAAGCAGAGAGGGCTAGAAGAGGCAAATGAACAGAAAGGAAAGACAAGGGGATGGAGAATAAAGAAGCTGTATTTTTCAGGGATGGTGTGGGCTTGGAGACCAGAAGGCATATGCATTAGCACCAGGTGAGTGAAAGGAAACCGGTCCCTCCCAACACCCGCAGACCCTCACCATGTCTGCTGCCCTGTGAAGCAGATTGCAGCCACGACTAGACCCAAAACAATGAGGGGGCAGGAAGTGCGCCTGCCTGAGCACAGCTGGACACCCAGGTAGCCACTGGCAGCAGGCACATATGTCATAGGTGCCACCAGGTGCCACTCCCTTGGACGTCTCATGAAACATTGAATTAATTGTGGAAAGTCATCTTTCTCTGTCTCTCTCTCTCTGTGTCTGTCTGTGTGTCTGTGTGTCTGTCTGTCTCTCTCTCTCTCTCTCTCTCTCTCTCTCTCTCACACACACACACACACACACACACACACACACACACACACAGGGGCCTCTCTCTGCCTGTTACCGGATTGTCCAGTCACTTCAAGAGGCGACCAACTCTTCCTCCACCAATGGGTCAAGTTCCCAGCCAGCCACTGACATCCCTGCTACAGCCAGGGAGACCTGGTTTACAGCCATTTTAGTTCTGCTTCCTCTGTTCCCTGTTGTCCCAAAGCTCCACCTTGCTAAGCACATGCCTGGCAACCCCTTCAGCTGTTTCACCCTGCTCATGGCCTTCAGTCCTTGCCTACTTCTCTTCCTTGACCTCTATTTCTACCTGCTGGCTATTCACCATCCTCCATCCTGGACATTCATATTCAACATTCAGCTCATTGTGGAAATCCAGCTGAGTAGCCCATGACAGAGTGGCCTCTCTTCTTCATGCTTTCCTTACGCTCATCTTTCAAACTCCATCTCTACCACTCATCAGCACAAAGCACCTTGCTCTGGTCTCTGCGGGAGGTGATGCTAACACCACTGTATATCTGGTGGAGGCATCAAACAGGTCTACCTAGATGTCACTCACTGCAGTTGCCCCACCCCCAGAGCCTTACTGAGGCCCTTCAAGGAGTATCAAGGCCAGTTAAGGATGCTGACCTACAATAGGACCAGCTGAGGCAATTCTCAGCAAAGCTTGAAAAAAAAAAACATAGAAGTCGGGCTAATCTGGTGATTCTGAAGTGGTGCACACTGCTCTAGCAAGATACCAAAATGTTGGAGAAAAAAAGGAATCATATAGAACAATATGGGCATTGTTTTAAAATATATACAGCACCTGCGGAGTCAGTGGGAGCAACTGTACCACACCTTCTGAACACCAGAGGGCGCTGCTAGGGGGCGGTTAGTAGACCTCCCTCACCCACCCAGGCTACACAGCCCCACCCTAGCCCCAGATCAGCTTCCAAATGATGTGGGTGTGAATCTCTGAGTCTGTTTCCTCACTGCCTGGGATGCAGGTCAGTAGACAACGAAGGTGGAAGGTGGCATGTAGTTCCAGACGGTGTTACTCGACTCCATGATGAAGACCTCAGCTGTTGTAGGCAGAGTTGTTTTACATTCACACACTAAACCCCAAATCCTAAAACATCAACTGCAACTTTGCAAAATATCAAGAATCTGTATTTAATTGGTTTCTTTTGCATCCAAGCATATATATTGTCTTTGAATTGAATGGCACTATCACAAAGCTGTCTCCCATAGGGCCATCAATGCCACTGGCTTTTCATGAAGCCCTGCTTTGAGCTTGACACTGTATAAGTGTTATGGAAAACACAGATGTAGGTCACGTGTCCTTTATTCTGATAAAAACAGGAAGCACACCCATGACCTCTCAGCTCCCACTCTGTTCCTCATCCTATCCCTGTCCTTTCCAGGTGCCACTTTTCCTGTGCTCTGCCCTACTCACAAGGGCCCATCCATACTGCTTGCCACCAAGCCTGTGGCTTTGTAGAGCTGACAAGGAGAAACCCCCACCTGGTGTCACCTGAGTCACTGAAATTCCTGCCTCCAGCTCACAGGAAGTTCATCTACCAATGTATTGTCTAAAACAACTGAAGCCCAAACACAAAGAGGAGCTAGAGGGAGAAACCCAGGCGCCTTCAGACATTTAGGTCCCCTCAGCCTGTGTGAGGCCTGTAATATCCCAGTTCCATAGGACTAGAAGCCATAATTAAAATAATATCACACCCCTTAAATAGATATAATCTATGTCTATTGAAATTATGCTAAAATTAATAGCAAACTAAGCTAAAATGTACTTTTAAATTATTGCACATTGATTACTTCCACCTATCAAACTAAAGATTATCTACTTGTCAAAATGTTCCTTAAGAATGTCTCCGGAACAAGTGAGAATCACAACTTAACAAAAAAAAAGAATAAACGTGTGTGTGTGTGTGTGTGTGTGTGTGTGTGTGTGTGTGTGTGTGTGTATGTGTGTGTGTGTGTCCACATGTACATATACAAGCATTCACCTTCCACAGACTCCTTGGGGAGGTCAGAGGACAGCTTCAGGTTGTCCACACTATTGGAGACAGGGTCTCTTCATTGCTCACCACCCTGTATGCCAGAGCGCACAAGCTTCCAGGAACTTCCCTGCTCCACCTCCTGTCTCTCCATAGGAGCAGTGAGATTACAGACAAGATGCTATACTCAATTTTATTTGAGTTCCTGGGATTTAAACTCAAATCTTCATGTTTGCACTGAAAGTGCTTCTCCCACTGAACCATCTCCCCGGCCTCAGGATGAACTATTTAAATGACTGAAATGTCTGCTAATGAAAAGTAGATTTAAGGCCGGGCGTTGGTGGTGCACGCCTTTAATCCCAGCACTCAGGAGGCAGAGGCAGGCGGATCTCTGTGAGTTCGAGGCCAGCCTGGTCTCCAGAGCGAGTGCCAGGATAGGCTCCAAAGCTACACAGAGAAACCCTGTCTTGAAAAACCAAAAAGAAAAACAAAAAGAAAAAAAAAGAAAAAAGAAAAGTAGATTTATACACTAGGGAGCATCCATTTAGATGAAGGCTGTGTAGGGCCTTGCGCGTTACAAGGGTCTCACAAGTATTTCTTGACTAATTTTTAATGTTTTCAGAGTATGGTGGTAATTTCTTAAAATACGTTTTTAAAGATACAGAGCTGTGAGTATAGCATCAAATGCCTTGAAAATACTGTGCTTATTTTTTTTTAAACACAAGAATAAAATGGTTACAATTTATTAGTAAATTGTAATTATTTCTGAGGGATGCGGTTTGGATAGGTGTCCTGATAGCTGTCAGATATCAGCCATAATCAGAACAAAGGCAAGATTTAAGGAACCCAGTGAGGTACTGTTGGTCCTACAGAAACTGAGGCATCCCTTAGTCCCTCAGAGCCTCTCTTACCATGGGGCAGGCTGCACAGGTGGTCTTCCTGCACTCCAGCTTGAATCTGGAGGTGGCTCCTGTCTGCACAATGCAGCGGCAGGTCGTGCATAAGTCAACCATCACACTTTTTCCCGGCTGGAAACAGAACCTGAGTCAGGTTTCCAAACAAGCCAGATACTCCATCTGCCTCACCCGCTCACCTGCCTGCTTGCCTGAGATGTAGCCCCTGCTTCTTGTGGCCGTTCCATCCTGCCTCCCCACATTAAGTATGGACATGGTAAAAAACAGAGGTAGCCAGACAGTGGGAGAGGCGTTAGATGACATGTGCTCTGGGACTGTGGGTGTGTTTTTACATGTGTAAAAGACATATGCAAAAGACATGCCCACGTGCTTGGAGGGCCAGTCGGAAGATGAGCATGGGAAAGCCAGGCCATGCCCCAGAAAGTGAGAAGGATAGCCCCGGTGTGGATATGAGGCTGAGATCCCTGAAGAGTTCTCCACTTTCATCTTAGTCTGATCTACTCACCCTTCTCACACACGCCCCCATCCCATCCCACCCCACCACCAGCTCCAACTCACACCAATGATGGTGCCATTGAGCAGACAGGCCTCCATGGGCTCTGGGGAGAGAAGCAACATTTGAGTATTAACACACCCTCCCCAAACCTCCCTGACCAGTCTTCTCCATGTCCTCCTGGTCTCCCTATTCTGGCTCCTGACAGTTCTCCACATCCCCTCACCCCACCCTCCAGAGTGTTGTGGGTCTTCCTGCTTGGGCCCCAGGTACCTCTCTTTCCCTTTCAACCATTAGATCAGAACTGCCTCACTACCCATCCTAATGGAAGAGCCCCTAAGGCACTAGTTAGCTGGGATCATGTTTAGGAAATGGATGGGTCAATTGCCTTTTGGGCTTGAGAGAAAAAAACAAAACAAAACAAAAAAAAACAGAGCTTATGGTTTGTTATTGCTGTTTGTCTGTCTGTCTGTCTGTCTGTCTGTCTGTCTGTCTGTCTCTCTGCCAGCAGGGTTCAGAGATAGCAATGCCTTCCCCTAGGTGAAGCAATGCTGTACTATAGAAAATGTGGTCTCCAGAGTCAGAGAAACCTGACCCAAAATGAGTCAGTACCATGAGGGAGGGTTACCCATGACAATGGGAAAAACTCCATCACTGGGCTCAGAGCTAGGCACAGTGGCCTGCAGAGAACTACCCTTGTCTCCTCTCCTCTGCTCTCACAGCCACAGTAGTAAACAGATTTTGATTGTGCCCATTTCTCTGAGTTGCTAAGAAGCAAAGAACTCAGAAGTCCAAGGAAGAAAGAGCCCTGAAAGCAAATCCAGGCCAGGCCAGGCCTCGCCATCCCGACTCACCACAGCGACAGCTGGGACAGCACTCCGAGGTCTCACAGCTCAGCTGGAAACCTGTGGGGCAGGTAGGGACAGCCAGCTGGGGGCAGGAGATGTTCCTCTGCTGCACAAAGACCGCCTCCTCCACTCGGACACACTCGTTGATGAGGCAGGGATTCTCAGGGGCAGCCCACCGAGAGCCAACCTGCAGAGTACCAGAGGCCATCAGAGGTGTCAGGCAAGGCTGGGGCCCAATGTCTTGTAGCAGTATCCTGTTCTTGGGGAATTCTTTGGACTCTGAAGGTAAGGCCTCATTCAAACCAAAATTGAAACCACGGGATAACATCCACAGAGGGAATGGCAGAGGTCATCACAATAAGTCTGGGTCTAAGTTACCCTGACCAGATCCTAGGTCAAATTCACATGTCCCTGCCCCTGAGGCTCTCTGGGATTAGCACTACCAACTCCATCCTTTCTAGCTTCTTAGTCTGACATCAGAGTAAGAAACAATTCCCTGTTGTTAGTAAAATGGCTTGAACATGGTTGTTGTAAGAAGAGGCGAAACATTTCACCCTGCAGGGACGCTCCTTAAACTCTGGAGGTAAACAACTCAAAAGTCTTCAGGAAGTTCCTGAAACTAACCAGAATCACTAAGCCTCTCCCTTTCCAAACTTACATAAGCTGTAGACTGCTCAGAGACACTCACAGATAAGCTGAGCTTCCTAAAAGAAGCTAAGACTGGCTGAGCTGCCTGTAAGAGAAGGGGCCAGTCAAGCTGCATGGAAGAAGCTCAGATCAACTGTACTACTCAGAAAGGATACTCGACAACCTGCTGAGCTGCCTGCGGGCTGTGCAGTGAACTCCAGGTTTCCAGCTTTTGTGAGCTGTCACCAATGCTGGGGTGAGCTTTGCTGATGCAACTGCCTTTGAGCCATTTCCGTTCCTGCAAGTAACCCCTCACCTATATTCCTGTAAGTAACCCCAATAAAATTCACTGGTTTGCCAAGCTAAAACCTGGTATCCATAGTTTGATCTGTCATTGGTTTCCATTCTTGGGTGAATAGATGATGGTTCAAATCTCTCCAAAAATAGGGTCACACAAGAGAGCCCATGAACTCCATACCCCCTGAGGGGCTATTGGCAATTAACAACTGTTGGGGGCTGAATGTCCTTCTCTCCAATGGTGTAGCTACTGGTGTTGTCATAAATAACATCCCATCATTAGAAACCCTAATTGAATTCAGTGGGCCATACACAAAAAGGAGGCATGAAAATAGGAGGGAATCATATTAAGAAGAAGAGTTCCAGTGGAAGAGGAAAGGAGAAAGTTGGGTACAGGACATGAAAGTGACTAAAGTTTATTATGCAAACGTATGAAACTGTCAAAGAATAATAAAAAAGTAATTTAAGAAAAAATGGCTTGATAAGCCATCAAAAGTGAACCTCCAGGGATCACAGAAGACAGCTAACCAAACTACTGTGAACTACAGGAAGAAATTCTGCAGGCAAAGGAGACAGGAAAGAACAAGAGATAGGGGCCAGCAATGTAGCAAAATGATAACTCTAGGCCTGCAGAAACAGCTGAGGAACTTTGCCAACAGCCTGCTTGCTGCTTTGGATTGTCAGTTTCTCCACCTTCTCAAGCCATTGCGGGAGTTTCTATGGACATTAATACAAAAGCCCAAGGCCAGGGCCAACACAGTATAGAACAGAGCTTGTAACCTGTGTAGCCTGATGGACCACCAAGTATTCAAGATGATGAGGCCATGCCCCTCAACCAACCACTGAGGGACCTCAGAGTCACCGTGAACGGGAGACCATAAGACCCTGGGAGTTTATAGATCTCTCAGGGAGGCCACTAGGCTTCTCCTCGAATCCACAAAATGGGAAGCCTGAGACAGCCTTAACTAGTTCCTAAGGGGTAAAGGAAACCCAGCTGGGATCCCAACAGTTCCAATAGCTGGATACGCTCCCTATAGGGAAAGCAAAGACAAGGGGGAGGAAAACCAGGCCAGCACTGATGAACTGATGGATGGCACAATGAACTCTCCTCTCCCCACTCCCCAGGGCCCAGACCTACATTCTTCCAGGAAGAAAAGGAATCTCCCCGAGGAGAGCCAACCATGACCTTGCAAGCAGAGGGCAGGCACCTTCCACAGCACTCGCCTTCATGGAAAACGTAAGAGAAGCCCTGAAAAACAAAAACATAAAGTATAGCCAAGCCAGCACCTGAGAATCAGGGATTCTGACCTGAGTGTCATGTTTACTGAGCCCTGGGGCTAACCAAGACACATGGCTGAATATTTTCATTCCTGCTGTCCACTAGCCTCAGGAGCACACCAAGAAGTGATCAAGAAACTCCAGCCACTAAGCTAGGTCTTTGCAGGCTGAAGACATAAATACCTCCTCCCAGAAGACTCCATGTTGAGACCAACATCCAATCCACATGAATATTAAAGACAGTTCAGAGTTCCCTTAGAAACTCCTGATGAATCTGACCTCAGCCATGGCCAAACCTAGGGCAGCTTGTTGACTGCAACGCATTCTCAGGAAGCCAGGGTCTAGCCTTTGTTTTGCAGAGTGATGACCTGCACAAATAAGTATCTTGATCCTAGCACTTCTCACCATGTGAAATGCTTTGGCTCTTAGATGTTCCCTAAATCACCATATGTTGTTCCCTAGCCTGTGGCATTACCGTGAGATGGTAGAAAATTCTGGAGATGGAGCCTAATGGAAGCAAATTCAATCATGGACAGTGTGCCCTGGAAAGACAATTTTGGACCCCTGCACCCTCCCTCCATCTCTCCCCTTTCCTGACCACCATCAGATGAGTGTCTTTGCTCTACAATACATCCCCCACTGTGACATTCTGCCTCACTCCAGCCTGAAATTGAAACCATGAGCCAAAATTAACCTTTCCTCTAAGTTGACTTTCTCAAGTACTTTGTCACAGTGATGCAAAGCTGACGAGCACACTAATTTGCAGAGGTAAGTATCCTTGACATTTACATAGTAGTTTAAATATTATAGTATCTATTACAAAAAAAAAATGAGGTAAGCAAATGACAGAGACTGACCTTCCCCAGAGAACCTCACAGGGAAGGCCAGCTTTCTGGGAGTTTGTCAGTCCATCTTGCCTCTGGAAGATCCTTTAATATGGCCAAAGTATTAAGAACTTAGATTAAGGGGCTGGAGAGAAGGCTCAGCAGTTAGGAGCACATGCTGTTTTTCCAGAGGACCTGGGTTCAATTCCCAGCACCCATGTGGCAGCTCACAGCTGTCTGTAACTCCAAGATCTGACACCCTCATACAAACATACATGCAGACAAAACACCAATGCACGTAAAAGTTTTAAAAAGAACTTAGGTTAAGGGTTTGGAGGGATGGCTCAGTGGTTAAAAGGACCTAAGTTTGGTTCTCAGCACCCATATTGTGGCTCAAAATCATGTGTAACTTTGGTTATAGGGGATCTAGTACCCTCTTCTGGCCTTGTAGCTACCAGGCTTGAACGTGGTATACATACGTAGATCATACACATAAAATAAAAACTAAAAAATTCTTTAAAAAAAAACTTAAATTAAAACCCTCCTCTAAATATCATGTGCCAAGTGCCAAAAATGACAATGACAATGTGGCTGAGTCTGGAGCTAAGGGCAAAGAACCCAGGACAAGGCTTTACCTGAGGCTATGTCCTTAAAAAGGAAGGAACAGCTGGCTGATCAGATAGCATGGATGCCAAGTATGCATGCTTCCCCAGGCACACTCAAGAGCAGGGTCAAATCTGAAGAGGTACAACATTGCTTCCCTGGGGAAATGCAACCACCCCGGAGACTTAGCTCAAGTTCACACCATCTCCAAGGGACTTATTGACATCCCTACCCGCGTCATGGCAGTGCGCAGCAAGCTGTCCCCAGCCTTTTATCAACTGAGACTCAAGTCATTTATTGTACATAGATGAGGTGCAGGTGCTATAGAAGAGCTGACAAATTAAGATAATATACTCTACATGTCCTCTACTATAAAGAAGGGCATGCCAAATGCTATGAAAGAAACAGAGACCCCAGGGAAACTTGAGTGGAGTTAACCAATGCCTTTAGACATCTGGTATACCTCCCTAAAAACCTCTCTAAAAGTGCTGAGTCATCTGGATGGCTGTACTCCTTTAATCTTTCCATATACCTCAAACTGTCAATTTACAAATGATTCCTAGCTACCTTGATCCCAGAGACCCACTGGCTTCTCATGCCCAGATGCCCCAACCATACTAAAGAATTTCTTTTTCTAAAATTACCCTCCCAACAATCTCAGAAAAGCAAAACAAAAGAAATGTTTTCTTCATCTCTTTTTCTTTTCCATTACTCCACCAAACTCTCTAGCTTACAGGTATATTGATATGTCTTGTCAAAAGACTCATCTCAGACCCTGTGTTCCATCCTGTTTTCACTGGCTTTCAAATTAACAGACATGAGTATAAAGTATAATATTATCCACCCAACCTACAGACATTCATTACTGAAAAGCAAAGTCCTAATGTCCTTAGCAGAACAATCCTCAAACCATGATTACCATGGCTGACATGCAGATGGAAGACATGAAATTCTGATGCCATGTCCCCTGCTGAGGCTATCTGGGGGCCATATGCCAGAAGACTCCGTCCTTCTTCCCAGAATCACACTGGCCCGTGCACCACTGGGGATTTTAGTTACTTCTGTGTAGTTGTAACCAGAGTTCCTCACAGCAGAACAGGAATCAGGGAAAAAAGCAGGGATGGGAGCCAGATTCAAACCTCCAAGACACACCCACAATTCTTCCAGGTATGCCCTATCTCCTGAAATTTCTACCAGCACCCAAATGGCCCTACCACCTAGGAATGAAGCATTCAACACAGGAGTCTAGATTTCATGTTCAAACCACAAAATTTGGGGGCTTAGTTGCACTGCCTAACAGAATGGGCTGTGGAATCTAAGTCAACCAAACTTTGCTGGTTTCAATGAGTTGAAGAGCTGTGACCAACTCCACTTTCTCTGCTGGCCCTTCGTATCCTATTGACAAGCATAAAGAACAGCCTTCACTCTTCTTCCTCCTGAGAAATATCATGAGTGTGAACAAAACATTCTCCTGTACCATATTGACATTTCAATCAACAATGGACCACATGTGTGACAGTGACTGCATAACACTGTAATGGAAAGAGGCATTCTGGTACATGCATGTAATCCCAGGACTCATAAGACAGGAGGATCACAAGTTTGAGGACATCCTGGGATACATAGTGAAATGTATCTCAGAAAACAAGCAAATGGATTATAGTGGAGCTAAAAAAAAAATCCTATCTGATAGTATCCTAACATAATAGCATAGTGCATTATTCTCATACTTGTGGTACTGCTATAAACAGACCTATGACTCAGCCAGTCACACAAAAGTGTGGCATACACACTGCATACAATGTGTAGAACTTGATGAATGCCTGTGCAATTAGTCTGTGTATGCATAATTCAATCACCATTATTGTAAATGTATTCCTGCTACTTGTAAAATAAAAACTTTGCTGAAAACAACTCATGTCACAAAGGAAACCACCTCATGCACCAGGTGTTAAGTGTGTCTTTAGATTATATCAAGAGGCCTGTCCAATGATTAACATAAACACCATCTTGGTTTGCATATATACATTTTGTCATGTTCTTATAACTATGAAGTCACCCAACACTACATGTCTCAGAATGGATCCTTGCCATTATGTTCTGCCACAGATGTGACAAGAAATGTCACATGACCATGATGACTTTCCACATACCATAACCTACATTTCTAGAAGGTCCCCCCATATCTTTCCAACAGATTATTGATTATAGTTACTGTAAATGGGTTCTATCCTTTGAAATCAAAATTCCTCACTGAAACAAAATACAACAGAGAAGACCGAGTGCTCAACATGCAGGAAATAAAAGACTACAGAGTGCTCAGCCATAAATGAGATACTCATATCACACTTCTCCCCTCTAAGGCTCAGGGGTCTTTGTGAAAGAAGAGGCAGAAAGATTGTAAGAGCCAGAGTTAGGGTGATTACATCAAGGAATTGTTTTTCAGACATAACAGAGCAGTTGCTCATATGAACTCATGGGGATTATGACACCAGCACAAGACCTGCTCAAGCTCCAGACAGACAAAATCCCATCATAGGGTGGGGAAGGTGGATACAAAATCCCGCCACCAGCTGGGGAGTTAGTGGCATTTGGTAGCTGCTGAGAGAATAGTCAGTTTTCTTTAATGGTGTGCCTGATCCCTGGTGAGTTGACCCCACTCCCAAGATAAGCTGGACAACACAAATTCAATGGGAAAAGAAGAAATCTCAGAGTTGGGTAGGTCATGATGGGATAGTGGAAATATTGGTAACAGGAAGAGTTTGGGAAAGTATAAATATATTGAGGATACATTATGAAATTCTTAGAGAATTAACACAAATATTACAAAAACATTAGGTGTTAAGAAGTTTGTAAAAAATGAATCTCACACCACTCTCCCTATCTGATAGGAAGTTACTGCTATCTCTGCCAATGGTCAATGAGATGAAGCAGAGACCAAAGGGTTTTCAAAGTTGGGTGTTCCCCAAAAGGCCTTTGTGGATTACACTGCATCCTCTTCCAAAGGCATCAGCAACTCCAGAGTCCCTCTGCAGGTAGGACAGCAGGTAAGTGGAAAGCTCTCCTGTTCCAGAGCTTGCTCCAAAACCCACACTTCCACCATCATCCACACATCCCAAACAGCCTTCGAGAGCACAGCCTTCCCCACTGTGGATACTGACAGCAGCAACTGCAAACACTTGCACTTGCATGCTCAGCAACTCTGCTTTAACGTGACTGTGTTTGTTAAGATGTAGTGATGACACAGGATCAAGTCTGCAAGCTTTATTGGACCCATGTTCTCCCTAATGTAGATGGTCCCTCCTTCTAGGGTCTGAGCAGTCCTCAGCGTACTAGAACAGGGTGCCCCAGAGGAAGATGTCTAAATTTGGGGAGCACGGGTCACGTTTTCTAGACCTCAAATTATAAGGTGGGAGGAGATGCCAATCTGTGTGGAATCACTGCTATGCATGGAAATGGGAGTGACCTCAGAAGATTGGGTGTGAGTCTGTTCTAGGGTTAGCTGGAGTGGTGTTTGAGGTTGAGAGAGACAAGCAGAATGAAGACAATGCTTTGCAGTAGCTCTGCTCAAACCAGTATGGACTTAAAACTGCACGACAGCCATACCCATTAGCCAAGGATAGACCATAGAAAGGGTGGCACAACAATCTTTTTCTCACACTTCTTTCCTTTTACCTAACCTGCTATGGGTTGGATCTGAAATGTTGCTCCAAACACTCATGTGTTGAAGGCTTGGCCCGCTTGCTCCCGTGTTCAAACGTGGGGTCTTTAGTGGTAAATGGATCATAGGGCTCCAATCATAGGGCTCAACAGACTACACCATGGCATGTGTAGCTTCACTGGATATTAGGAGGCTTAAAAACTTTAGGAAACATGGCCTAGTTAGAGGAAACCCCTTGAAAGGTCTATACTATATTCTATCTTTCTATCTATCCATCCATCCATCCACTCACCCATCCCTCTGTCTTTCACTATAGATAAATAAGTAGGTAAATAAATAATCTTCCTTCCTTCACCCCCTCCCCCACCCCACATCCCTTCCTCTCTTCCCAACCCCATGGCTCACAGCACCCAGCCCTCGTGCCCCACTTACTGGCTGGCAGCTGTCTTCACAGGGCTTCTGAGAGCACTGGGCCACACGCAGGCCCATGACAGTATCCTCCATGTCGGTGCAGGTGCATGTGTCACAGCCCTCCTCCCAGAACTGGCCCACAGGGTAGATGGTGCCTCGGTGGACACAAACCTGGGGACACAAGGTTTCTGAGAATGAAGTCTCATTGGGATCGTTTAACCGTTAGTGACATCCATTGTATGGAAGGGGCTTAGTAGGTGAAAAACCTCATCCCCATATACAACAAGTCAATCGTGGTGGATCGCTCCTCTTTTAGACTGTTATTTGTATCTTACTGTTTTGGAATTATAGACTAAGGCAATACATGCTCACAAGATCAGAGTAAGGACTGCATTCTACACGGTGTGGCGATACATTGGTTATGATTTAATAAAGCCACTGAAGATCAGAAGAGCAAAGCAGCCACCTCTAGCTTACCTTTAACTGGGGCTGAAATAGGTGATCCTGTCTCCACAAATCCTCAGAGTGCAATTCAGACTGCACTGCTCTCCAAGCCTCAGACTGCAATCTCTGAGTTCCTGTCTCCTCCCACCTTCTAGTCCTTTCTCTGCCTAGCCATATCACTCTTGTCTCAAGCCATAGAGCCAGGCAGTGGTGATACACACCTATAATTCCAGCAGCCATACTAGCTAGCCATAGAAGCCAGGTGGTGGTGGCACACACTTTTAATCCCAGGACTTTGGATCACACACTTTTCATCCTATCACCAGGGAGTAACATGGCTGGGCAAAGAGAGGAGCATAAGGCAGGAGGAGACAGGAGCTCAGAGACTGCAGTCTGAGGCTTGGTAGAGAACAGTGCAGTCTATATTGACCTCTGAGGATTCTTGGAGATGGGATCACCCATTTCAGTCTGTGGTAGAGATAAGAGCTAGTGGCTGGATGCTTTGTTTTTCTGATCTTCAGTGGCTTTATTAAATCATAAACAATGACATGGTTCCTATAGCACTGTAACACCAGTCTATTAAAAGATTGTAATAGTGTAAGTGTGGGGGGGGTGGGAGTGGATGGATGCAGTGTGGGGGGGGGAGCAGGAGTGGATAGATGCATGGGTGTGTGGATGAACTGAAAGCAATGAACAGATGTGATGGGGAATGTACTGTGTATGTTTATCTTATTGATTGTTAAATAAAATACTGTTTGGCCAATGAGACAGCAAGTTAGACAGGACTAGGAGTCAAAGAGGATTCTGGGAAATGTAGTAGAGACGTGTGATCCAGGCAGGAAATGACATAACAAGCGAAGGAGAAATAGGAAGCGTCCCTCTCCGCTCCTGCTCCAGTGGCACAATGTGATCCACCGGCAAGGAGGGACACCAATAAGGCATCTGATAAGATAAGTCTTATAAAATATATAGATTTATGATAGTTAAGACTGGGCCAACAGATGAGGAATCCTAGTCATTGGCCAAGCAGCTTTAAACCTAATACAAGTTTCTGTGTAATCATTTGGGCCCTAACTCAGATGGGCGGCTGGCGTAAAGCGCACATATGGCGATGGGGCTCGGTGGCTTTTGGTGAAAGATTTATCGTAACACAGATGAGTTCTAAATAATTCGTGCAACCGCAGTGTCTCTTTGGCTAACCTTATTAAAGCCATACACTGGCTACAACCTCAGCATCTAGCCATGATGAACACATAGTAGATTCACTATCTCTACACCCTGAGTTAACGACATTTCCATGTGAGTGAGATGGGATACTGACAGCTCACCCTTGGTTCAAGGATGAGGAGGGCTGGGAAGTCCAAATCTTTGAGGAGCAGTGAGTGGGTCATCACCGCAATCAGAGTTGGGCAGTGCCTACCTTGTCGGGGAGACAGGTGGTTGTGGTGCAGCCACAGTCATTGGTGGTGGTCGAGGCCAGGTACCCAAGTGGGCAGCTCAGTGTGGAGTTGACACAGCTGCAAGCACACTCATACTCATCGCAGCACTGGGTCTTCCTAAGGGTAGGTGTCCGATGAGGCGGGCAGGAGGGTGGGGACACTCTTTTGCATTCTTCTTTCCTGCAGGCTGCAGTGAACACAGGTGACACTCACATCCTGCTACACTGAGCACTGCTCTCTACTAGCCCTCCTATGTATTTGGCTGTGGCAGGGTTCTTGGGAACCTTAGACCGAGGCTATTGAGTCAGACACACATATACGCCCAGCTCAATAGCTATAGGACATTCAGATACCAAAAAATGCCCAGTCTTCTGAATGCAGCATTAATGAGAAATGCAAGGTTGGGAATCTTTATGGAGAATGGGGAGGCCACTCAATCACTGCACTACCACCCTTAAAAACAAGTCAATGAGCTACGATCCTCCCAACTACTAACTCTGAGAGATACCAGACACAGACCACCTAAAACCCAGGGAGACCTAGGCAAATCATGGCTGGTAGACACTTGTGCACACTGGCAGCTAGCAGGATCCTATGCCCACCTCAGTGCCTCAGACATCACCCCCCAGTCTTACCTTCTCCAACAACGCATAGATGAAAGGTTGCCAGCAATGCTGTCACAACCACAATGCTATTTTATAAATGTTCAAGCCCAGTCTTGCACCCTGCACCTAACTTCCAACTTCCTTATAATGTGCCCCCTCCATCCCCAAAGCCTACATCAAGGAACTCAAGTGAGATTCCAAAGTAGATGTCCAAGAACACCCTTAGACTTGAAAGGGACCCTTGGTAACTAAATACAGAATTCCATGTCTCACTCTGTCTAATTTTAGCCCACCCCGGTGCTAAAAAACGTATTTTATGATTAAATATATAAACCCACAGAGAAAAATACCCTATTAAGTCTGAAAATAAGGTTCAATGATGAAGATAAGCAAGGCAACATGCCTTCCACTCAGTGGCAAAGAGGATGAGGTGAGCAAGTAACTCTTGGGTTTGAAGTCTAACTGCCTGAGTCCCATCATCTGCTTTGTGTTTGTTTGTTTGTTTGAAATTTAGCTAAGTGTATTGATGTTTTGTCTACATGTATATCTGTGCAACACATGAGTCCCTGGTGCTTTCAGAGGCCAGAAGAGAGTGTCAGATCCCCTGGACTGCAGTTAATAGTTGAGTCATGTGGCTGCTGAGAATCAAACCTGGGTCTGGAAGAGCAGCCAGTGTTCTCAACCACTAGGTACCTCTCCAGCACCTCGTCTGTGTCTAATGACCCTCCAGAATGACATGGCTGCAGCTGTGTCCACACTGGTACACCTGCAGCCGATATAGCCAGGGCTGTCAGAGGATTCAATTAAGTGTGACCCTAACCCTTTTTTCCAAGAGGACCCTAAACCTAGGTTCAGCTAGCTGAAAAAGGAAATGAGACGATCTTGGTCCCCAAAACAGAAGATGACTTTCCAAGGCCAGGAGGAAGTGGCCCCACAGTTGCTCCTTATCCACAGCAGCCTTACCACAGGTGAAGGTAGGTCTGCATTCTCCAGGGTTGGTCAGGGTTGGCTGGAACCCTCCTTCACATGGAGGCACCGGAGGCAAGTTGCAGTTGGCCAGGTCACACTCTGAGATTCAAGAAAGAGGGATGTATACAGATTTTGTTGAGGTGACTCTCTTATTGCTTGTGACATCTGCATACCCTCTCCTGTGGATTTCTGCAACTTTAGGGGGATGGTGATGACCAATAAAGGCAGGTGGAGATGGAGATTTAAAAAGAGAGAGGGGGGACATATTGGATGGATGGATGGATGGATGGATGAATGGATGGATGGATGGATGGATATGGGGAGAGGGTAGGTGGATGGGAAACAGTAAGTGGCTAGGTGAGTAGATGTTTGAATATACAGAAAGAATATGAATAGAAGATAGATAGATTGATAGATAGATAGATAGATAGATAGATAGATAGATAGATAGATGACAGATACTGTGTTATCTTCACATGGACTAATATTATCATTTGCAAACACTTGTAGCCTTTCACCTAAGTCTGAATCCTCTAGACCTCAGTTTCCCCTTCTGTATAGTGGAAACTCTAGCCTACCAGGTTAGCCCAAGGATTCCAAGAACTAATCAAAGTGCAGTCCCTAGCACATTACAGATACTTACATTTGTCTATAAGCTGGGAGACTGGACCTAATAAACCCCCAGGTTTCTCTACCACTAACATTCGGAGATCTAGTTGATAATATTGCTCTCAAACCAGATTGAACCCCCTAGAAGATTTGTGTTGATATCTGATAAATTTCATCAGAATAATTCACCTTCCCAGAATCCTGTCTTCTTTCTAGTTCCTTAGCCTCTCTCTCCCTTGGTCTGTCTACTCTCCTTTGAAGATCTGCCTTTGGAGAATGAATTAATAAACACGTCTGATGAGACAGATATGAGGACGCCATTAGCGCCCTGTCATGCAGCCACTCTACTGTCTCTGAACTCCCTAAATTACACAGTCATCCACCACCACCCCTCCCCCGCCCCCGCCCTACACACACAGCCGCTGCTGAGAGCCTGCATGTGGCCTTGCCCATAGCTAGTGTCCTCAGAGTCTTCTTCAGCAAATCTCTGTGGCCCCAGCAATCACCCCTCACATTTAAAGCTACTTTGTAAAAAGCTGTTTTCTGCAAGTTTTCCTTTTAGTCCAGCCAGCCCTCTCCCACCTTCTTTCGTACACCCTGTGGCTAAGAGCAGAACATTTTTGGGGTATCTATGGTCTGACCCACTTGGACCGAGCTCTGCACCCTGGAGCAATTTGCTGGTGCTGGCAGTGGGTGCGGCGGGGGAGGGGCACTTACCACACTCATACTCTGGGCAGCACCGGTTTGCACTCTCTTTGAGGCGAGCCACTTCACATGGGCCACACGTGGGAGCTGGAGAAGAAAAATAGCCACAAAATTCAAGGGGGAAAAATTAACTATGGTCCAGACTAGAAAAGGTTTTCGAAGTTCTCATTCACAGAAAGGCAGCACAGATCCCACATGGGACTCTCATGGGATTTGGACCACGGGACCAGGATGCTGGACAGAACAGAATCCCGATCAGAATGAGTCTTCACAACGGGTCTCACTAGCATCCTTAAGATTTGCCCAGGAGACTCTGAGTCTGATTAAAGCATTGGGAGGAAGGACAGGTGCATCTACTCCAGGAGCCAAAGGGGACTCCTTATCTCAGCAAGCGGAAATATGGTCTCATCAAGAAAAACACCTCCAAGTGTCCTTTATTTGGTTTGGCCCATCATGTGTATGACAAGGTGGCTGGAGGCCCATGGAGTCCTTTTCCTGCAGGGGCGTCAGACATCAGACTGGCTTACCTCTGGCTGTGGGACATGGCTGCGCAGTGCAGTTGGCCTTCCTTCCGCTGAGGCACACACAGATCTGACAGGGCTGATGGTCTGGGACCCAGGTCTCTAGGAACTGTGGGGAAAACAAGGCTAAGCAGGGGAATAGGACACTGTAATCTGAGCCCCCTGGGGGTCATGGAGTCAGTACTCTATCCTATAGCTTGGCTTGCCCTCTTGAGAGTCTGGATGCAGGGGATGAGGCAGGTGGGCTAAAGGCCTGTGACAGCCTTGCCTGTCTACTTGAGTTTGCATTGCTTGTGACAGGACCCTGCCTCAGAAAGAAACATGTTAAACAGACAAGCCGCTGACTGTAAACAGGATGGGGGAGGGGAGGACTTAAGGCAGAAAACCACAGAGGAGCAGAATAAAACTGGGGTGTGTACACTTGTAATCCCAACACTGGGAAGACAGAGACAGTGGGATCTGGAGTTCGAGGCCAGCCTGGGCTAAATATAAGAGCTTATATAAAGGAGAAAAATAAGGCTTGGGGTAAGGGAGGAGAAGGAAGAAGAAGAAAAAGAGGGGGAGGGGATGGAGAAAGAAATGTAAACAAAAAAATGAAGGTGTTGTAGATGCTACTTCAGGCCAAGACCTGGAGTCCCTGGAAAGGTGTGCAGGCCACTGACTCCCTTAGGGGCAAGAAGCTGAGAGTGTCCACTGAGAAGAAGGGGGTCCTGCTATGATGTTCCGGTTTTCACTTAGCCTTTCTCTCTCTAAATGTGGACCTCAGATATCTAAACAATAAAGACCTTTCCAGTTATCAGAGAGTGTGCTGACAGCTGTGTAGTTAACATCCCTCCCATGGAGGCACACACAGACTTGACAGAGCTCATAGTCTGAACCCATCATCAGAAGGACACCCCAAAATGGGCGTCCAACTTGTTTCTCCAGGAGTTCCAGCCTTCCTAGGAAGCTTTAGCCAAGCACATCCAAGGCAGGACACAGAGTCAACTGCCCCTGAAAAAGTGAGTCAAGTAAGGTCAGCCCTTGGAGACGCCACAGGCCTGCCTGCAGCCGGCAGGGGGCGCTACTGGCTGAGCTGTCCCACAGATTTCAGATCAAGGCACAGAACAGGAATAAGGATATCTGTCTGGATTTCAAGATTAAATAAAGAGGTCAAAGGAACAGCCTGCAGAGACTATGGGGTAGGGAAACTGAAGTGCACAAGGCCAGTCAAAAGACACGTGTGTGTCGTACACCACCCACCAGTAGCTGGAAGATGCCTAAGGAATGCAGCCCCCAGCCTGAGCTGCAGCTTTAGAGCCTCGGGAGAAACGAGGTGCCAGGCCACAGGCTCTGGGTAAGGGACGCATGTCCCCCTGAGCTGAGGGGGGACTCTGAACAGTGCTGTGCTAGCAGCAGCTCCCGTGAGAGCCGACAGCCTGTGCGGGACTCCAGACCTCATCTGATCCTCCTACAAAAGTTCACATCTCCACGGTGCATTTTGTAAAACAAACAAGAGCTATGGAAACTGGTAAATATTTTTCCTTTTCCCGGGGTATAGCAGATTTAAGCCCTGGTTATTTCCCTGAAGGAAGGTTTTTCTGGGCTTTCTGTTTAAGTCTAAAAATTCATTTAATGGAAATGTTCTTCATATTAGATTTTCATTCTTTCTCGGCTTTAAAGCGGATGCTGGGAACACAGGTGGCTGGATAAGCGCTTGTTTTCTCCCATTTAAAGTCTATTTTCTGAATAACTAAAACCGGCTGTGTTCTCGTCAGAGGTTTTGATTAATTCTATACTTGATTTTTTTTTTTTGCAAATATAAAACTGCTCTTATGTCCAAAATCATGCACTCTTTGGACAGATCCCTTAATGCAACTCATATGCCTATTCCAATTTGTTGTCCTGAAAGTGAGGAAAATAGATAAAAGAAGAAACAGAGTCAGAGAGCTGTGGGGGAAGAGAGGATTGTACACACCAAGGCATTATAATAAAAGTCACAGGCTTCCTGCCTTTGGGACGTGCAGACACCTGACACTCATGGAGCCAGGAACACTCAGCTAGAGAGCTGACTTCTCACCACAGGAGGCCGAGGAACAGGGCAAGACCATTTCTGCCTTCCTCTTGGCGCCTCCCACAGTTTGGAATGACTACCCGGTGTTAAAGGACACAAATGCTCTGTATCATTGGAGCCCTGGGGGAGCCCAGGAGCCCTGATGATCAGGGAGAGAAATGTGAGGTTTTGCCAACTCACTCGGGGAATCTTATGTCCAAGGACTTAATTCATTTGGCAATTTGGAATATGACAGACCAACATGCCTGGGTCTCTTCCCTACTCACATATTCATGGTGAGAAAAAGGGGGTTCACTGGGATGAAGTTCAACAACTAGCCTCAAAAAAAAAAAAACAAAAAAAAAAAAACACCCAGTCACTAGTGCTGTCGGATCAGATGCTCGCATCCGTACCTAGTCAGTGCAGATCTTAGCTAGCAGTTCCTCCCGAGGTCCATGCTGTCAACAGCAATCCCATCATATGATTCATGCCATATGAACCTTGGACTTCTCATCCATTAAATATGACATGTGATAATGACCCCACAGGGATTTGGAGGAAATCAAACTGATCTACTTCCTGGCTTACAATCTCATGGACAAAACAATGGAGCTACTGTGACTATAGTTTTCTTCACTCTTTTTGGTTGGCTAGCTTTACCACAAGCTCCATTAGCTGTGACCAAATACAGGGGTAAGCCACCCCACCTGGGCCATTAAAGGGAAATGGTTCTCCTTGGTGACTGTGGTAGTTTGAAAGAAAATGGTCCTCAGAGGGAGTGGCACTATTAGGAGGTGTGGCTTTGTTGGCATAGGTGCTGCCTTGTTGGAGGAAGTATATCACTGTGGAGGCGGGCTTTGAGGTCTCATATACGCTCAAGCCACACCCAGTATCTCAGTTCACTTCCTGTTGCCTGCAATTCAATATGTAGGACAGACACTTGGTTACTTCTCCAGCACCATCTGCCTGTATACCACCATGTCACACCACGATGATAATAGACTAAACCCCTGAATTGTAAGTCACCCCAATTAATTAATGTTTTCCTTTGTAAGGGTTGCAATGGTCATGGTGTCTCTTCACAGCAATAGAAATCCTAACTAAGACAGTGAGGGTGGAAATGTTAGATCTTGAGAACACATGTCCCTTTATTAGGAGCCAAATAGGTTCCTACATCTACCTTGCTTGGTGATGTCATTGACAATGATGAAGGACAGGGCTGCTATGCACCTGATCTTGTAACTATAGATGCTATCAACTTAGCAGAGAGAAGACTACCTACCATCGTAGACCAATGGAAGAGTTTGGTGAATATCCTTTGGGAATGTGTTCATGAGCCCCCAGAAAGCTAAAGAAGTGGCAACTCAATGATTTCCAAGCAAATCATTCCAGAAACAATGTAGTAAATGTGTTTCTGAATAACAGAAAGTCAGGTCTTTGGAGATACACTGAGCCTCAAATTCTGAGTGCAACGTCAAACGACTCCACAAGCTGGGTCCATGGGAAAGTTGACTGAGCTGGTTCCCCGAGGATTTTCTGTATTTAGAAGCAATGTGAGTTAAACTAGCATCTTCTGGTAGAACCTGACTTCAAAGGGTGTTTTACACACATACACACACACACATGCTTCATAATCAAATAAGTTAAAGAAGCAAAACCCTTCTGAAACATTTGCAATGTACGTTAGTCCATTAAAAGCAATAAAGAATACCACAATGAAGAAAGGTACTGAACTATTTATGTTCTTAAAACTCACTTGGCCACAGGTGGCTACAAATGATCTGGATGAAAAGAAACATTTCTTTAAAGAATGTGGCGATAATATACAAAGTACATAGTATGTCTGGATAATGGCAGGTAAACACAGAGATAATATACAAAGTACATTGTCTGAACAACAGCAGATATCATCTTATGTTATTTTCTCCTTCCCTCCCGAGTTCTTATATCACCCTGCCTGCATGAATAAAAATAATATGAAATGATGTGCTGACACTTTGGTGTTTGGTTCCACAGCTAATTCATGGGAGACCTAAGATCTAAACTCAGATCTGCCTGAATCCAAAGCTGTTATGCATGCTACCTTCCTGTCTCTCCAGGATTCCATTAGAGTCAGCTCTGCTGTGGGAAATGGAAGGGGCCAACCCACTGAGGTGAAGATGCCAGGCTCCTACCTGATGTCGGACTCCATCCTCTCCAATACACTGAGTGCAGGCCTCCTCGGGAACACAGCTGCCTTCCAGCATGACTTGGTGTTGGGGACAAAAACAGCCTTCTGAGGGGTGATCACCACAGGAGCTAGTAGTGTTCCCATCACAGTGCCGAGGGCAGCCATGCTCACAGTGGTTATATACCAGGGATGCTGGGCACGACATAGCTGCAGACAGAGAATGAGGTCATCCTCAAGGCCTACACCAGCCAGAAGCAAAAGAAGCACAGCCAATTCAAGATGGCCAAGCATCTGACAAACCTGCTAGAGCAGACATGATCAGTCTCCCCCAGTGTCCATTCTCTCCATCTTCCAGTATACTAGAATTCTGGTTTCAACATATAAGCACTCAGAATAGAGAATACAAAACCTCCTTTGTGATTAAGTCACACGACCAAGCTCTGACCAATTAACTACAAGAGGAAGGAAGTGTTCTATCAGTAGGCTCCGGGAATCTATTTTATTTTAGAAAGACAACTTGCCTCCTTCCTGAAGTACAGTTGATCCCTGCACGTCATACCTAGAGCTGCCTCTTAAACCTTGGGGATGATGATCACAGCCAGTATCAATAATGCCACCTCTCTCTGACCATCCAAATGACAGCAATTCCTACTTCTCTGCCACTTGCAGCTAAATATAACCCCAACCAATTATGTGAAAACTCTGACGTTCTTTCTTTGGAATACAGACATATCTAAGACTTTAGAAAAAAAAATCTTAAAGAATCCATAGTGAAAAAAAAAAAAAGAATCCATAGTGATGAGGAGAGGCCTTGGGAGAGAAGCTGCTAGGGAACTCCCTTCTCACACTGTAACCTGGCTGGGCAAACTTTCTCACATTACCATACTCACAGAAGTAGTGTTGGTTTTCAGAGCATAGGGGGGTTTCTCTGCGTGCACAATAAACAATGAGGACATTCACACAGCAAGTAAACATAGAAGGTGCTCTCCAGTGCTAGAGGCATGGCTCAGAGGTTAAGAGCACTGACTGCTCTTCCAGAGGTCCTGAGTTCAATTCCCAGCAACCACATGGTGGCTCACAGCCATCTATAATGAGATCTGGTGCTCTCTTCTGTCATGCAGGCATACACCAGTCAGAACACTGTATACACAATAAATAAATAAATCTTTTTTTGAGAGAAGAGGAAGAGGAGGAGGAGGAGGAAGGAGAAGAAGGAGAAGGACAAGAACAAGAACAACAAGAACAAGAAGGTGCTCTTTCCATAAGCAGCATCTGCCTGTTAGTCTGTAGGCAGGTAAAGTAGAAGCAATACCATCCTAATGGATAACACCCTGCTGTGGAATATCATTTTAACTATGTAAAGATGTATTACATTTGTTTATGCTGGCAATATTACTTTAACTGTATAAAGGTATATTATATTTGTTTATGCTGCATTTGTTTAATGATGTAAAAATGTGTTATATTTGGTTTTGCTGAATTTGTTAAATTATGAAAAGATGTGTTGCTGTTTCACCTTGCCTCCCTAAGGCACCTGGTTGGTCTAATAAAAAGCTGAACAGCCAATAGCTAGGAAGGAGAGGGATAGACTGGGCTGACAAGCAGAGAAAATAACTATAAGGAGAAATCTAAGCTCAAAAAGAATGGGAGAAGAGAATAATGAGCAGAGAATGAGGAGAAAGAGAGGGGCACACCATGGGCCAGAAGTCAGGCAGCCACCAGACAGACAGACCTAGAGATGTCAGGAAAGTAAGATATATAGAAAGAAAGAAGTTTAAAAGCTATGAGGCTTTTAACAAAACCCAAGAGATAAAAAATGACTGGAAGCAGGAGTGGGGTAGTCCAGCTCTTTATTCTGCCAAACCCAAGATTCAGGAAGACTAGAGAGTAGCAGCCAGTCACTAGTTGAGCCCTCAGCTCTGGGCCAAAGAGGCTGAGAACTCTGTGATGACAGATTCTGAGACACCAACATGTACAAAGTCAATGATTCCATCTGATGACATAGGCTAGGATGTTGGTGTGTTCCTCACTCTAGCTCCTGTGGGGACAGAACCCCCCATATCCGATTCACACTGGTAGTCTGTGCATTTCAAATGATAAGCAAAGGACAGGTCCAATTAGGAAGGTTGGCCTTGATAGGGCGAGGCCTACATTAGCATTCCTATTTGTAAATGAGCAGTTCTGAGGAGTCAACAGGCAAAATGCCATGCCCACCTCAGAACCCTGCTCTGTGGTTATTTGTTCCCCATTGGTAGAATTTCAAATTCTATTGTACTGGTTATGCAATACATAGCTGATGTCTACCTGTGTCTAAAACACCAAACTCGCAACTATTTGAACTACAGGAATACACTTTTATCTACATAAAAATTGTGCATTCAAAGGGCTTCTCTATCTACAGTCTTGTTAGACCCTAACTGGAACCCTAAAAGGAAATACAGGGATTTTGATCTTCATTAAAAAGATGAGAACCTGAAGACCAGAGAGCGTGAGCAACCCCATACTTGACTTGTTTCCAAGGTTTAAGGAGCATGTATGGAGACTCACCACAAAAATCAGTTGTCCTCCAATCGACACAGACCCCATTGGTCCGACAGAGGTGGGCATAAGAAGCAATCACCTCACACACTCGCTCCTGGTGGCAACTGTCTTGCTGGCAGATGGCATGGAATGTGGCTGGAGCAAGGACCTTGTGGCACTCGGCAAACAGTGCCGAGAGGAGGACCTGGCAGTGGGAGCTGTCAGAGACGGGGCACTGCTCCTCAGGAACAGGCTGGCATGGGTACCCTGGCTGCTGCACAGTCCATTCCTGGATAAGCCTTTTCCAGTCTGCAGTGACTGTGCCATCGCGCAGCATGAAGTCATTGGCCCCATTCTCATCACAGATTCCTAGAGCAATAAAAAAAAAAAAGACAGCAGTGCCAAATACTTGGCCCTTCTCCACCCTCAAGGATGGTCTGACCCTCACTACTAAATGCTTGAAACAGGATTGAGTAATATAAGCACCAAGATGCACACCCAAGGAGCACAGCGGCGGTTTACAATGCAGAGTGAGCAAACGCCTCCTTACCACAGAGACCGTACATCTTCGAAGCAAAGGTCTTGGGACTAAGCTGCAGTTGGAACTCATTGTTTTGTGGCGTGAATGTGAGGATGTGGCCAAGGTGGTTGAACCTGACCTCATACATGATAGCACCGTAGACGCTGACTTCCATGTCTCCACCCACGTAAGGAGCAGGGACCAGTCTCCCGTTCACTGACATCTGCTCCAACAAGAAAAAGCTCAACAATAGTTCTCATGCATCAGAAGTCCCAGGCCTTCACTCTTGTTCCTTACTAAAGCTACTGAGGGTCCTTCCCTGTGCATCCCTGACACTCCTCTGACTACAGTTGCCCACACCTGATGTTTGCGACCAGCTCTTCCAAAACAAAGGGGCTTTGGAGAACTTGGCAGCACAGATTGCTATTATACTGTGCAGGCAGCATAAACCAGAAAGCCCAAGGCTCCCGATATGCCAGGGAAGTTGCCACTGCACCAGCTACTGGGGCGGTGTCTCCAGAAGGAAGCACCTGCCAGGAGGGCTTCGAATCCTCCAAATGAGCAGGCGTGCCTTCCTTCTGAGGCCCACCATATAGCATATCAAGCATATTAAAATGCACTCACATTTTGCAGCGAATGTAATTTTGTTGTAAAAATTTTGAAGGGTTTTTTTTATCACTCTGATTTTAAGATTTCTTTGGCTATGACTCCTCGTTTGATATATGACTAACTCTGATTTCTCAGCAATTAGTGCTCATACTCAGGAATTCTTACCAAGTGAGAAAATCTAGTCTGCAAGTTGTTTTCACACCATGAAATATTTATGATTTCTAAATGAACAAGTAAAGAAGTTGGCATAATATAACCTTTTGTAAGCATTTAATCAAACATTTATTTATGGCAGTTTGGCAGTCTCCTCTCTAAATTCTGAAGCCATACGTTTTTTGTTGAGGCCCTAAATATTTTCAAAGGCCCTGATTTAAGCACTAAATATTTCTGTTTGGAAAGCCCCCAGGCCTTGGGTACTGGGCTCATACTGCCTAGTGCGTCCGTGGTCTTGGTGCCAACCCAACTCCTTATCAATGCCAGAAACCGGGACTAAATTCATAACTTGCTATCTAAAGCTGATCCGCTCTCCCAAATCTGGACCCAGAGCAACATGAAATCATGCCAAGACTAGGGAGATGACAAGGAACCCCTCTGAAGGAGGAAGTGCCCTGTAGTCAAGGGAAGGCTGACTCCCAGGCAGCAGCAACAGCTAAAACCAGACCATGTGGTTTTCCTGAAGTTTCGCTCTGCCCTGCCACGGATCCCACGGCAAACTGTGCTCACCTCCATGTCACTGTGCAGCTCCACAGAGAGGCCACCATGCTTAATCTCAATGGACTTCATGCAGGCTTGCCTTGCCCCAGGGCTGCAGGCCCCATTGTGGAGAATCACTTCCAAGTCCTGCTCCTTGTTGTGAAAGAGGACATAGGAGCAGTTGCCCGTCAGCTTGAAGTTCTGCCCATCGAAGGTGATGATATGCCGAGTGGAGCTGCCAGTGCACACACCTGAATGGGGAAAGCAGGTGACAGATGGACCCCGTGGACCCTGTCCAGCCCCCTCCCTCGTACATGCCTGCAGCCATGTGGCCACGCTGCACACAGACAATGTGAGCCAGCCACTCTCCAGGGGAACCTGACCCAGGAAAGAAAGCGAAGTTCCAAGGGTGTAATGTCATGTTGAAAGCATGAGGTGCTGAAAAGAAAATTCACCTGAAGACACGTGTCCCTTCAGTTAACAGTACCGGCGGCCGCAGGGACTTATCCGGCAAGAGAGTACACAAGAGAAATATTTCCTGGGCCAAAATTAAGCAACTGGGTCTCAGAGCTCACTCAGGGACCCACAATCACATAGAATCAATCAGTGAAGTCTCAAGGTTCCTACTAAAACAGTGTGCGAACACATCCACATAAGATGATTGGGGGTGGGGGTGGGTGAGTCCTACTTTGAGTGTGTTAGCGCCACTGATTAGAAAGCAAGACTTGGGCCTAAATGAAGTTGGAGATGAGTCTTTCACACACGTCATGACTCAGCTATAGAACTGAATGAACATAAACCAAGAGAGGAAAGCTCACTGAAACCCCCCACCCATGCCCCTTACTCATAACCAGGCCTGGGGCACCACCACTTCTGTGGCTGATTATCAACACAGTATGTGACTGGCAGGGCTGGCTGAACCAACTCCCGGAGCTGAGCAGCCTCCATGGCTTTCAGTCAAACTCCCCAAGGCCTTGAGCGTTCCTCCCTTCCCGTGAGACAGACTGAGTGCCAGAGTCCTACAGGTTCTTGTGCTGCTAGGGAGCCCTGTTGGGGTTTGGGCAAGTGTCCCCCTAAGGGTTGGCTGCTGGCTGGTGGCACTGCTGGAAAGCAATAGGACTTTAAGGGGTGTAGCTGAGTAGAAGGGAGTTAGGTTATTAGGGGTGAGCCCTTGAAGGGTACATAAGTTGGTGGCAATCTAAACTAAATGCCAGTCTAATAGTACATGGCATGCATGTTCATGTTTGATAAATGGATCTGTAAACTTTAGGGCTAAGCTATTGCCACAAATGAAATTCAACAGCTTTTCGTTCCAACATCTCAGTGTGATAAAGGCATACAGAATCACAGCTACTTCCATTTTCAGAATACCAATTTATCTTTCGACAAACCATCACAGTGTACTCCAGTTTAATGACCAGGCTCCTTCCCACCCTCCCTCCCTTGCCTCCTTCTTTCTTTCCTCTCTTTCTTTTATTTTTTAGATGTGTATGGGTATTTTGCCTACATGTATTTTATTTGTGGATGTCAAAAGAAGACACCAGATCATCTGAAGCTAGAATTATAGACAGTTTTGAGCTGCCATGTGGGGGCTGGGAATCAAACGTAGGTCCTCTAGAAAAACACCAAGTGCTTTTAACCACTGAACCATGTCTCCAACCCCTACTACCAATTATAATTAGCCACATATATTAACAAACTCCAAAGTTCAAGGCACAGGAAGAGTTAAAGTAACCCAAATGAAGAATGAGAATCTGAGACTTACATAATAAAATGTTATCACAGAGCTACAAAATATATTTTTAAACATACTATTCATAAATGTATTCTAGAGGGGCTGAAGAGATGGCTCAGCAGTTAAGAGCACTGGCTGCTCTACCAGAGGTCCTGAGTTCAATTCCCAGCAACCACTTGGTTATTCACAACCATCTGTAATGAGATTTGGTACCCTCTTCTGGCATGTAGGCATATATGCAGGCAGAACACTGTATACCTCTTCTGGCCTGTAGGCATACATGCAGATGGAACACTGTATACCTAATAAATAAATCTTTTTGAAAGATGTATCCTAGAATCCATTTCATCTCTCCTCTCTCCTTTTCTTCAGATTCTATTATTTCACTGTCACTCTACTTGGCAGAGATGTATCTAAAACCAAGCATTACATTAAAACTATAGTCAGGGTGTCAAAGAGTGAAGGATGTACATTATAGGAGTCCACTGACGAATCAAAGACCAAAAGAGACTCTGGGAGCTAGAGACAGAGCTCAGTGGTACAGTGCTTGCCTAGTGCATGTGAGGCCCCAGGTTCCCAGCACCAAATCAGGGTAAGGAAATGGCAAGATATTTGGAATTGAGAAGCAACACATAAAAAATATCAAAGAGGGAAACTGGAGGCCTGGAAAGACATTTTAAAGAGGGCTGCAACACCAGAAGACATGAAATTCTGCACACGTCACTAAGGAAATGACTTTCCCAACTGGTTTCATTGAGTGAGGAAAAAAAAAAAAAAGACCCTGATCCACACAATGAAGAGAGTGACAGGAGTCTGTGAAAATGACTTTAAAAATCAGGAAGTGAGAATCGGCACTCCTCACTCAGTGGAGATTCTACTCCCACCCCACCCCCCAAGAAAATGTCAGGGGGGAAAACTATGACACAATATGCAGTAATTTAAATATACTCAAATATTTATTGATGACTAGACTGAGACTGCCTTGACAAGACGGCTCCTTTGTTGTACATCCCCTAAGAGGGACAAATGGGAGGCCACAGCCTGTGCACAGGACTCTCATGATGTAAGAGGTAAGTCTGTGTGCCACTCAGTCATAGGAAATTCAGAGCCAGTGTCTAATTCTTGACTGAGGGATCTCTGGCCACAGGTGGCCAGACAGCAAGGGGCATGCTTGCTGATGTTTGAGAAGAATCACTTTCTCTGTCCCAGTGGTGGGATAAGGGCTGAGCTAATCTTAGGAATGGGGTAGGAGCTAGAAAGGATGGCCAGGGGTTGTGTTCAAAGTGATTCTTTCTAAGAGAACTTCTGCCAAAGAGGGGAAAGACTCTGAAAGAGACTGAGTCAAGACGGACTGAATGCAGAGGCATCAGAAGCCTGTGTGGAGGTTAGCAGCCACCAGGCCTGGGAATTGAAGCCCAGGGAAGGACTTCAGAAAAGCCTCAAGAGCGCTTATGCACAGCCCTGTGTGGGCCTCTGAGCCCATCCATCTCCTTCTTCATGCTCTCAGCTACGAGGGAAGCTGTCCACACTCCTTTTCCCAGAGGCAGGCAGTAGAAGCTGTGTCTGGGAAGATATAAAAACTCTAACCAAGTTCAAAGTTTTAATTATTGCCCAGCCACTGAGACCATCTGATGGCTGAAGTGACCATAGAATTCCTTACAAATAAACAGAAATAGCATGAACTCTGGGACCATTTTCATCTAAGCCAGAGGGAAATGTATCCCCTTAAATACATTCTGAGGGGAGAGTGAGATGTGAAACACAGTCCTGATGGCACCTCACAAGTATGTCTGTTCCCACTGCTGAGAAGAGATCCCCACAGAGGCCAGTTTTTCCCACCAGTGAGGCAGACGGCTACCCGTCCCAGACGAGTAATTCACCACAGGCTCATGGGGGATGGACCTGTGTCCAGCTCTTATACCAGGCCACCTGACAGTATCCAGTTGCATGCAGCCCCATACGACTACAGGTATGACTTGGGAGAAGGGCTCTGGTGGTGCCTCATGCACACTGCCACACCTCTGCCATGCCAGTGATGTACATTCTGAAGGGCTGACTTGAAATGGCCAAGTTGAACTCACACCTCAGGAAAGCAATTCTTCCTATGGTTCTGAGAAAACTCATCTGTGGATCTCTGGGGCTCTGTGAAAACACACCTGGATTCCACAGGAGGGAAGGAATGAAGGCAGGACAGTGAGTGTGTGTTATGAGGCGGGGGGTACTTCCACCTGTCCTCTTCCACGCTGGTTGTCTACACAGCAAGCTAAAAACCTGCTCCTCTACACAGTCTAGACTGGGGGAATGAAGGACTCACAAGGGCAGGTCCAACGGCAGCCACAGGTCTCCTCCACTCGAACAGGGGACTGGCTGTTGGAACACGAAGGCCTGGGTCCATGGTCACAGTTGACCCGATGACTCTGCAGCAAAGTCTGGCCATTTGGCAAGCAGGTCACTGTGTGGCACTGATCTGGCAAGGTCCAGACTTCCCCGGGCTGCGAAAGAAGAAAAGAGATTTGGGAAAGGACCAGGATGAGGTACACCAAATCTCCCACCATGTCACTGCCTGCCTCTGAGGATGGGCTGGGGCTGGACAGCAGTCTTGCATTAAGGAGAGCCTACATCACACAAGAATTACAGAGGGGCCCCCAAAACAGGCTAATAACAAGCAGTAGAATGAATCTCAGACCAACCAGAGTAAAGTTAGTCCATAAGAAGAAGAACCCCCAACATGTACATCTGACCTTCCCTTCCAAGTCAATAGGAAGGGACTTACCCTCTTCTCATTCCCATCCTCGTCCACACAAACTCCAGAAAACCCTGAAACAGACACAGGGAGACACTAGCCACCACCTACACCAAGAACTCTAACCCATTCACATCAGCTAGCCAGTGCAACTCTAGAAAGAATCTGAGCGGGCTTCACATTGATGATATGAGGACACAAGGAGGTGACAGTCCTGTGGTGCCTCGGTCATGCTTTATGACAATTACTAATTGTGATAACAATAGTTGTCACACGGCAGTAACTTTCACTTATGCCATTTCATGCCTGCCAGGAGTGGGTATGGGAGGGGGTGAAGCAAGACTCCTAAAACTGGCAAGAGATCTACTGAAGACAGCTACTGCCAAGAAAGGTCTGTAACTCTGTAGAAGGTTTTGATTTAAAACTAATTACAGGGGATGGAGAGATGGCTCAATGGTTAAGTGCACTGGCTGCTCTTCCAGAGGACCTGAGTTCAATTCCCAGCACCCACATGGCAGCTCACAACTGTCTGTAACTCCAGTTCCAAGGGATCTGATACCTTCACACCAGTGCACATAAAATAAAGCTAAATAAATTATAAAAATAATAATTACATTAACATATAAAACCAGACCAGAAAACAAAACATGTTTCTAGCCTAAAATCAACTTAACCTGTGGTCCTTTGATACCAGCTTTGATGATTTATTTCTAAAGCCCTTTATAAGTGTGCTGAGAGTAAATATAGGACCATGGCCTGCAGGATGCTGGGGTTCCTTGCTTATATCCCCCAGTTCTTGCATCCAAAATCCCTCAGCACAAACAAGCCTGATGGACAGTTCCAGTGGAAGCAGGATTGTGCACAGAAATTTTTCCTGAGATCCCTGGAGATGATAGTATATGCCTTCCACAAACAGAAATGTGAAAGTTCTGATTCATATGGCAGTCTTCATTTAAGACAAAATTTTATACACAG
This sequence comes from Cricetulus griseus, assembly GCF_003668045.3. Classification (NCBI taxonomy): domain Eukaryota; kingdom Metazoa; phylum Chordata; class Mammalia; order Rodentia; family Cricetidae; genus Cricetulus; species Cricetulus griseus. The sequence goes on from NC_048601.1 coordinate 20,801,427, forward strand.
GCATCCTTGAGTCTTTGGAGTGGTGTTTTTGTTTTTAATGGGCTTTCTGGTTTGGTAGTGGTCATGGTGGCAGTGGTTGATTGAGAACTGGAAAAATATATATATATCAAAAGACTTACCAGAGCACAGTCTATGGAAGAAGGAATTGCCCGGGGTAACTATGGTAGGGAGATCTTCAACTTGCTGGAGCTTTACCACATTGGAGCTGGCCCCTGGGCCTGCCAAGATCCTCAGCTGGGCTTCATCGTAACGATCCCCGACACCAATGGGGAACACCGCCACCCCTAAAGTAGCCAAGCAACGAGAAAGGGTCTATGGTCAGGGGAGCACAGCATATACACTACGTCTAGCTCCTGTCCAGAGCCTCCTGCAATCCAGGCTGGCCACACACACAACTAGCATGTGACGGAGATGTCACAGCACATGCTCACGGGCTGCTTCTGTATGTCAAGCACCGCTCTAAGCAGTGGGGATACAGCAGTGAACCAAACAGATGGCGTCCCTGTCTTCTGTCCTCGAGGCTAACACTAAAGGAACATAAACAGCAAACACACAGACTAGTAAATGTATGACATGTTCAGGTGTGGATAGATGCTTGAAAGAAACTACGGGATGAGAAAGATGGAAAATGCACAGAGTGAGAATAATCATTTCATGGAGAAAGACCTGTGTAGTGGTTTGAAAGAAAATGGACCCCAAAGGGAGTGGCACTACTAGGAGGTGTGGCCTTGTTGGAGGAAGTGTGTCACTGGGGGGGGGGGGGGACGGACTTTGAGGTCTCTTTCTCAAGCTTTACTCAGTGTGACTGTCAGCCAGCTTCCTGCTGCCTGTAAGGTGTAACACTCTCAGCTCCAGCACCACGTCTGCCTGCGTGCCAATATGCTCCCCGTCATGATGATAATGGACGGAACCTCTGGGACTGTAGGCAAGCCACCCTCAGTTAAATGTCTTCTTGATAAGAGTTCCGTGCCATGATCATGGTGTCCTCTTCACAGCAGTAGTAAACCCAAACTACAACAACCTGAAATAAGGATGAAGGAGGCAAGAACATAGCTGGGGAAGAAATGCCCCACGCAGGGACAGACCATGCAAGAGAGGAAGTGAAGCCTGGTATACGCAAATTCTCACCAGCAACATCACCAACCTAATGTCTTCTCTGAAGAAAACAGAAAGCCAAGACCGTGGAGGGGTAGGGGGTGACAGGAGCTCATCTGTGCAGCTGCTGTGTGGAGGATGAGTTACGAGAGTGGGAGTTGGGGGTCCACTTAGAAAGCTATCCCAGTCTCTCGGGTATGGGATGGTGGGGTTTGCAAGCAGTGGTATGAGTCTCAATATTTTTTTGAAGATTCGACTGTTTGATTGGATTGCATGTGAGAGAGAGGGGGGACTCAAAGGGGCTGAGACTTCTAACCCGAATAACTAGAGAGAATGAAAAAGATGACAAGAAGGAAATGCTGAGGTGAAGCAGGAGTAGCGCTAACGACGAACTGCCTGTTAGATCTAGGCTGAGGTAAAGCGAGAAGTCTGAGCCGGAGACAGGAATTTCAAGGTCAGTGGTCCATAAATATATTTAGACCCATGACACTGAATGAGATCACACGAGGGGATGGGTGTGAAAAGAGAAAGTCTGGGGACCCGGCTCAGTGGTAGAGTGCTTGCCTAATGTGTGCAAGGCCTAGGGTTCAGTGCCCAACACTGCAAGAGGAAAAAAGGAAGAGGAGAAAGGACATCCACCTACCCACTCCTCCAGCATTTTAGTGGGGTCTTGGGGTTGTGCACCAGACACTTACGGTTGGATCTGGCAGCATCTGCTGCTGTGTCCACTGAATCCAAGGAGGTACCCAGGATGAGGATGACCACTGCTTTGGATGCTCCAGGCCTGGCTCCGTGTATTTGTGAAGTTACATAGCGCACAGCAAACGCCAGAGCATCCCCTGAGGAAGAGAAATGGTTGGAGTCAAAACTGATCACAAAAAACTGGGTTTTCTAAACCCTCTGAGCATTGGGCTTAATTAAGGCTGACCCTTGGCAAATCCAAAAGACAAACAGTTATGACTCAGAACAACATTTGGTGGGACTGGAAAGAGACACAGAGGACCATCTAGCTCCTCGCCACCCAAAAGAGGAAACTGGGGCCAAGATCACTCAGTCCCTTAAGCCAAGAATCAAGACCAGAGGGCAGGCTCTACATCTAGCTTGTGGCCCCAGCATTACCAATTTTGCTGGGGCCACCCTCTCGCTGCATGAGGTCCACCAAACTCAGTAGGTGGGCTTTCTCTTGGGCCACATTCCATGGTACATCGATGGTATTGATGCTTCCGTATTGCAGCACAGACACCTGAGTGAGGTGGGGCCCTAGCAGAAAGAGGAAAGGGGAAACATTTAGAATCAAGCGGACCCCGGGAAGAGCCGCTATCACCTGCTGCTCTGGAGCCATAGCTCACCAATGTTGGCCTTTGAAATGAAAGCCTTGGCAAAACTCTTCATCATATCAAAGTAAGACTCTGGCAAACTAGAGGAGCCATCCAGGAGGAGAACCACATCCAGGAGTTGGCTGCAGTCTGCAAAGAGGAACAAGAAGATGAGCACACAGGTACCAACAGAAGATCAGCCAGCAGCCCCCATTGCAGCCAGTGGCTCCTCAAGGCAGCACTGCGCACACAGCACCACCACATAGGGGGACATTTACCAGTGAAGTCACAGCATGGGGCTGGGACAGGTAGAGGGACAGAAAAGACAATTCCTGAATCTATGAGTTCATTATATTGAGAGACTCTGAAAGGACTGTGGCTCTAGCCACACAAGCGCAAATGCCTGCAAATGAAAGCAAAAGACTGCTCCCTCGATAGCAGGAAAAGTGAGTGGGGCTGTTTGTGGGGAGCAAGGGGGTCAGAAAAGAAATATATATATGAAAATGTCATTATTAAGACCCATAAATAATTAATAACCAAAACAATTAATAAGGAAATAAAATGGGCTTCTGTGTTCTCGGGTCTAAAGTCGAATAAAGTAAGAGGAAAGGCAGAATAGTGTGTAACTGGGAAAGAGGCTTGTGAACTTTGGAGGGACCAAGAAAATATGGCATTGTCCATGGGAGAGAAGGAAACTGTGTGATGAGGAACACAACACATGCTAATGCCCGGGCATTAGTTACTTTTCTTATTAGCGGAAAAATCAAAGCCATATTAACTAAATAAACAAAAACAGACAATGCAAGGACTGGTTCTTCTGCTGTGTGACACCAGGTTATCAGCCTAGCTACTCAGGAGTGCTGCAAGCTGTCCAGCCTGCTTGGGTCTGGAGTGAGGTTGAGGCCAGTCTGGGCCTCAAAAAAGAAAGGAAAAGAGGGCTGGGTGGCTCAGTGATAGAGCACTTGCCTCGCTGGGTCCAAGCCATTGGTTCAGTCTTTAGTTTCACCGTAGAAACAAAAACAAACTACATCCTGTTTTGATGCCAGTATGATTAAGAAGTCAACAGTTTAATCCCAGTACTCAGAAGGCAGAGGCAGGAGGGTCTCTGTGAGTTTGAGGCCAGCCTGGTCTACACAGAGTTCCACGCCAGCCAGGGTCACTTAGTGAGATCCTGGCTCAAAACAAGAAGAACAAACAAAAACAGTAGCAAGAAGCACTTTTTGAGTCTTCACCACATGCTAGATGCTGTTTCAAGCATTTTGCAAATAGTTGCTAATATCCACAGTTTATAGATAAGGAGACTGGCAAGCCCAAAATTACCAGCTACTGAGTGGCAGTTCTGGAACCTGGCTCTGGATATGCCTGTTTGAGCTGCACCTGTGCCGACCTCCCAGCCTTGCCTCCAAGAACATAAGCTACTTGGAATAATTCCATGCACCAGCATGGCCCAAAAGAAAGTTAACAATCACCAAAACTAATAGAAGTTACCTACCAGGCAGAAAGTGAGTCTGAACTTGGTGTGGGGGGGTTAATAATACTTGCAATTTTTCTATGCATTCTCTGTATTATTTAAATTTTAACAATGGGTCCCTACTACCATTGAATGTACAAGCCTGGGCAATAAGAAAAGATCCTTCCCACCCAAAGAATAGTAAGTAGTTGAGCTCTCTGCCTGGAAGGTAGGAGAAACACAGGTGGGGTGAGGTAGTGTTTGAGTCAGGAAGTTAGCTTAGAACCCAGGGGTCCTGGCATCCTCAGATAATGCACACAGTGCCAAGGCTACCGCACATAGGGTACCATTCATCGTACCAGGAGTCGGGGAGAGGGTGGGCAGCTGCAGCCCCTCCCTGGAGCAGCATCTCTGCAGGACCAGGTCAGGAGCCTCTCGGGGAAGTGTCTCAAAGTCTCGGATGAAGATGGGAGCATTGGGCCAGCCAATTCTCTCCAGTTCCTGTGTGTTGGCACGGGGGCCCACCCCAATAGGTACCACCTGGATGTCTCCAGGCAACCTCTTGATCTCATCCGAGGCAGGGTTCCCTGTGACCAAGTAGACCAGATTAGGTGCCTGTTCCCGGTCCCCCTGGCTGGGAGAGAAGCTGTACTCGGAGAGGTACTGCAGGGCCTGCCCAGTGTTGGTCCTGTTGCCACCGTGGTAACGGATCTCTCGCACATGCCGCAACACATCCTCCTTGGACTGGGCTTCATTGAAGGTGTACTCCACAGTTGCCGTGTATGAATACTGCAGCACGGAGATGTGGGTGCCATCCTGGCTCACATCCATGCGCCGAATTACCTCCTCCAGGAATTCCTTGCTCTTATTGAAGTTAGCTTCACCCACTTTGTCCGACCCCTCCAGGACAAACACCACGTCCAGAACCATGGACTTCCTCTTGGGTCCAGGTGATGAAATCCCCAAGGTCCCTGGACTTGTGGTGATTTGTGCTACCTGGGGACGCTTAGTAGGGGCTCTGGGCTCAGGGGCTAGGTCGCAGAGGTAGCTGATTATTTCATCCCTTCTCTGCTCCAGCTCATCCACCCCACTGAGCAGAAAGGCCTTGTTTTCAGGGGCCTGCTTTTCAATGAGGCGGACCTGCCTAAGGCTGGCATGTGGCCCAATTCCCACGGGGATCACAATGATCTTCTTCTGCTTCAGGCCCTGGACATAACGGACCAAATTCCTGGCCAACCGCGGGGGCTCCTGGCTAGCAGTCAGGAGTAGAACGATGCGGGAGGCTTCGGGGCGATCAATTCTGCCAAAGATCTGGAACAGTGTGTACTTCAAAACCTCGCTGGTGGAGGCCACCTGGCTACCTGCGTACCTAACCTGGCTGGCAATGCGCCGAAGCTCAGAGGGCCGCTTCCGGTCTTTAAGGTCAATGTAAGCATGGGATCCATCGTGGTACTCAACCACCGCCACACGGATGCGCTTCTGAGAAATGTGCAGCCTCTCCATCGTGCCCACCACAAAAGCCTTGAGCACTTCAAACTCAGCCTCAGACAGCCTGGAGGAGCCATCCAGCAGGAATACAAGATCTAGCAGCTTGCTGCAGTAGAAGCTATGCAGGGGCGGCTCAGGGGTCTCTTCTACATATGGGGTAGTAGAGCTGACCGGGCCATCTGTTGGGGGTACCACCAGGCCTCCAGGCTCCCCGCAGGCTTCACAGGTGAGGTTGACACCATCACAGTGACTGTGGCAGAAAGGAAAGAAACCAAAATGATTCAGGAAGAAGCTGTGGGCAGGCAGGACCACCTCACAGGTCCCCTGCAGAACCTCCCACCTGCTCCCATTGAACACGTCTCACCCAAGTGAGATGCCATTTTTGACATTTGTTCCAAGATGTGTCTTCAATATACATGTGTGCATGTGCGCGCGCGCACACACACACACACACACACACACACACACACACACACACACACACACGAGAGCGCACTCACATACACATGGGAGGGGGAGGAAGCAGAGCCTTCCTAAAGCTTTAATCCATCTTAGAACCTGAAAAGTAGTCTTTGTTGTTCTAAGCCCTCCGTAGCCATTTAATGTTGATTTCTTTCCAATCTATGTCTCTAGCCACATTAATATTTAATTATAATCCAAGCCTTCTTATAAGTGTCTCCAAGGACAAATATCTTTCTAAAATGTTGGCACACGCTGGAACTTGTAAATGTTCCACTGGAGATAAATGGCTCACATTAGAAAGCATTATAGATGTTATTAGAATTTAAGCTGTATGGATTTCGAACCATGTTTAATTATGTTGGGCCTCAAGGAAAAGAAGGAAAACTGGAATAAGAAGATTTTAGAAAGATGAATAAAAGTTTAAAATCGCTGTTTCATCTAGCAGAAAAGACCATGTGGGAGGACTAGGTGTGTTGGCAATAGGAAGACGGTGAACACAGAATGTCTACCAAGTACTAGCTAGCCCTGCGCTCAGCCCCCAAGGTACTCACAAGTCTGTTCTGAGTCATTGCCCAGTCCACAGATTTCTATAATACCAGATAACCTACCAGCATTTTCTAATCACTGCACCCTTCTGCCGTGTTCTAGAAAGTAAAGGAATAGGCCAGACCAGAGAGGAAATGTGCTGTGTTGGGGCTCCATACAGGATGGGCTTCCTCCACTCTGCACCCTTGGTCTTCAGCCTTTACAATAAATCTGAGAAGGTGACAGTACTCTTAAACCCTGAGCATGTCCCATGGCCTCACTGCCAGTCAATGTCCCCAACCTGCCTTGAACTCTGATGCCCATCATTGTGTGTGTGTGTGGTAGCTGTCCCTCTTTGTCGGCCAGCTGAGGAGGCACAAGGTGCTTGGAGCTTTCAAGTCCTTTGAGCTGGACACCCTAAATAAGCTTGCAGTGAATGTGCCCCCCCCCCTTCTTCATGTCTGTTTCAGTGCAGTGAAGGTGGGTGGGACCTTCCCAGGAAGTTAATTCCTACTTCCTCATAATCCTGCAATTTATGGCCTCAATCCTTGGTTAACGGTGCATGAGTGACATACTCTCTGGTTTCCTGTGTTTGCTAGAAAATTCACCCTGGGCAGTGCTTGCTCTTGTTTGTACAGATGGTGGCGGCAGGATCTGGCTCTGGCAGCTGTGGTCACATCCCCTCCCCAGTGAGTTGAAGTTCACATTAGGCTTGATTGGTGTCAGGGAGTGGTGCCGACTATGTCAGCTTTTTAATAAATGTTCCCTACCTAAGGGCAGGACTTCAGAAAGCCCGGGAAGCACCCTCAGGACGCCTCGCCTCCCCAAAACCAGGTTCCCAGAATTTGTTCCAGCAAGAGGCCAGGGTGACAGCAGTGAGCGTCTCTCTTCCTCCCAGTTCTGAAAGCCACATCCTGTGGCCTGGACCCCAGCCCCAAGATGCTTGTGTTACGCTTAGGGCCAAGGACCCCATCTCCCTTTTCCTTCCTCCATCCAAAGCTCCCCCAAAATATTTAATATTCATAGATACTGGTCCTCAGACTGGATGTGATGCCCTGTTATAGTGAAGTAGGAATGCTAACTACCCTCTTTTGGCCATACATGTTTCATACATGTGTTGGTATATTATATTGCATCCCCCAAAATGTATTCTTTAAAACATTGAGGGGGAACAGCGCCTCTTAAAGAAAGAAAATCAAACTCCAGGAACAAAGCCAACAGTGCACCAAAGGATTAGGTGGGTGGGTAGGTGGATGGGTGGGTGAGGGATGGATGGATGGATGGATGGATGGATGGATGGATGATGGATGAGTGAGTGAGAGAAGGATGGATGGATGGATGGATACGTGGATGGATAGATCGATGGGTGAGTGGTGGGTGGGTAGATGGATGGATGCATGGATGCATGGATGGGTGGATGGGTGGATACATGGGTGTATGGGTGGTAGATGAACTAATTAAGTTCAGCCACAGTCCATGCTGCCTGGAAGTGTTTCCCAGAGACCAGGTTCTGAGAGTCAGCATAGGAGACAGCCAATCATGAAGTCTGCTTTACCAGTTCTGACAGTGTGCAGGGTCATCTGGGCTCAAGGTGATTCTCTTTCCAGGGGCCAAGCGCCGGCCAGCCACCTCACACACAGGGCAATCTTGGGGGTCCACACAGGTCTGAAGAAGTTCATCCAGGATTCTCCCTGTACAACATACCACATCAGGAGCCCAACAGTCCAATCAGGTAGCTCCACCTGCCACTAAAGGAACCTGTCCCAGAAACCCACTCTCCCAGCTCCCAGGTGGTCACCTCACCACACAGGGGGCATCCTTCTTCTTTGGTGCCTTGTCTGCCCCTCTGAGAAGCTGGGATGAGGCTTCCTACACCACATTTCTCCCTTCCCAAGCCCTATGACCAACAAAATCTTATCTCCAAACAACCAAGGAGTGGCTGGGCTCAGGTAGCTCCTACTAAGCAAGAATTCAACAACTTTAGAACTGGGCTGTCCAACGTGACATGCCCTGAGGCCAGTTATGTGCAAATGAAGCATAATTCAGTGAAATGAAGAAGCTGTTTCTGTCATCATTGCGTTGAACAGCACTGCAGCAAATTCTACTGGAAAGTGTTGCTTTCTTCAACTCGGAAGGCTAAGGCAGAAGGATGGCAAGTTTGAAGCCAGCCTGGGCTATATAGCAAGACTCTATCTAAGGGGAGGGAAAAAGGAAGGAAATGATAGAAAAGGGGAGGGAGGAAATGGGGGAGAGAAGGAAGGAATGACTGCTCTAGGTGATAAACCCACAAATGGGCTCGTGAAAGGCATTTTAAGAAGGAAGGGAGTATAGCTAAGTGGACGAGCACAAGGGGCCAGAGTTCTTTCCTCACTATTGCAACCTGACATGGCAAAACTCAGAGCTGGCCTGGCTTTGATGATAATCCAGGCAAACAAACTTGTTTGAAGTCCAGGGATGGGGGGGAGGGTGCCCCTGGACAAAGGAGGCCAAGATGAAGCAGAAGAAAAACACCTGTCTAAGAGCCCATCCCTCCAGCCTGCTCTAGCCAATGAGAGGCCTCACCTGGAGGGCAGTGTGCGTGGCACCCCTCCACACACTGCACAGGGCAAGCCAGAGGCTCAGGGTGCTGACAGGTGACTGGGCAGGCAGGTGCACAGCTATTATAGCGCCACTCACACTCGTAGCCATTTTCCTGAACATTTCTTGCTTCACAACTCTGGGCTGTGGAGACAAAGGGAAAAAAAAAAAGGGTGCTGACCCTAGAAGTGCCAGGTGACCCTTGGCAACACAAGAAGTCAGCGTCCCTTCTTCCAGAATTTCTCCAGAAGTCTCTACATATCCATCGTGATGCTATGACCCGACTCACAGTCTTACTGTGAATTCCTTACCCTCATCACCATCTTCATCATCTCAGAATCCATGTTCCCGCTCATTCTTAAGGAGATGCCTTCATCACTGTTTTAACTCCCCTCCAAAGCCACATTCCCACTGCTTTTCTTTAGTATGAACTTTCTCTCACCACTGCTTCACCCCTTCAACCCGAGCCTCCATCAGTGCACTGGAGCCATCCCTCTCTGCCACCAGAGTTCTCTTCTTTCCTCCCCCAAGCCTTCAAGCTTAAGGACCTATGGGGAGGTGCATCCGAAACTGTGAGGACTTGGGGACTCACGGCACAGTGTGGGCGTCCTCCAGGGTACCACCTGGCCATGCTGGGCACACACATGGGCATAGGCAGCGATGGTGTCACAGAAACAGGCGCAGTCCCCAATGGACTCGCAGGAGCAAGTGTCATAAATGCAGATGTCCAGGTATGGCTCGGGGTCCACCTATAAAAAGAGCCCCAAGTAGCCTCAGCCTGAGCCAGGGGTGAGAACTCTGCCTCATGGTTTAGGGTACAAGGGATGGGGTGGGGGGGTGGCTCCTGCACCAAGGAAACGCAGAACACGGGTTCCAGAGAATGAATGGGTGAAGAGGCAAATTTCTTTGTTTCTAATATGGATTCCACTAAGAAATACTAAATAAAGTAGGGTTGGTAGCCTCTCATGCATATTGAGATGCCCTCAGAATTTGATAGAAGTTCCCTCTGCTGTCTCCAGCCTACCTGCCTAGTTGCCTGTCCTTCCCAGTAGCCATGAATGTGGAGTCATTTTATATAAATACACACAAACTGGTCACTCTCTGTCCTTGCCTCACACTGAGCACTTTTCACTTTTCTTGTCTCCAAAACATGCTACTACACTCTCTAGGCTTCTGTAGAGTAGTTAGGAAGGATATGCACTCATCAGCCAATGAGTTGTTGCTCCCAAGACATTTCAGCATCCCTAGGAGCCCCAGCCCTCCCCTTGTCTTCATTCTTCCAACTCAGATGCCACCAAGCCATAGAATCTATGTGTCCTTTGGAGCTCTCGTGATCTGTAAATCTCTGGATGACTGAAGAACTGAGACACATGTACTCAACTCACCATTCCTGTGTTTGTGGCACTCCGTAGCACAGGTGTGTGCACATGGATGTGTACTTCTGTACACAATCACACATGCTCACATGCGTGCCTGTGTGTGCGTGCACACACAAATGCACAGAGAAAGAAGGCCATTTAACTTCAGAGAATTCATCACTACCATTTGAAACAGAGGAATAAAAAGGTGCCAAAAATTCAAGGACCCCACCCCCAAAACAACTGGAGTTGAGGCCAGATTTACAGATCACCAGAGCTCCAGTGAGAAGACAATTGGGCACTGAAGCAAGCTTCTCTTGGGCGTTGATGGTTAGGGAAGTTTTGACTGGATACATAGAACAATGACACGGAAAGGAATTCCCTGACGCTGGTTGGAGACAATGCAAAGAGAACCTCAGACCAAGGGACTTCTTATGTACATGGAAAAGTGCTTGGCCAGCCATTGCTTTCCTCAAAAACTACCCATGCTCCTCTTCAGCTAGAAGCCAAGAAAGGGCTATCGCAGTTTCTCAGTATGAATCATTTCAGGGCTCCCAGCCTAGTTAGTGTGCACATTAGACATTCACAGTCAAGGAATCCACAAGCCTTTAGACCATCTTCCTCCCTCCACCCACAAAGCCTCACCAGCCTGTTGCAGCCCTGGAAGATGTCGCTGGTAAGGATTCTGCAGGAGGAGTCCACCATGGTCTGCTTCATGATGTTGTTGTGGCAGGTGGCAGGGGGAACATCTAGTGACAGCTGGGAAGAAGACAGAGTACTGGAGATGCCAAACATCAGGTAGCCTTGCTGAAGAGACTCAGCCCAGGAGCCCAACTCTGCCACCTATAGTTTCTGCCACCACAGCCCCTAAGAGAATAAGGGGACCCTCCATCCACACAGCCCCCTGATGTACCTTTCTTGTGTTGGCACACTGTGAGCTCACTTTCCAGGAATTCCCAAAGTCAACAGGGTCCTCCTCCACCTGAAGACTGCTGCTGGTGAAGTCATTGTTCTGGATGCCATCAAAGTTCCCACACAGACCGCACACCTGCTCCTGGGTAAGGGGAGGGATGCACGGTGTAAACCTCGGTGCACTCTCTCAGTCAGGGGAAGAAGGTACCAGGTGACCAAGGAGTCATGGATCATCAGAGGAGGAAGGAGAGGGGGAAATGGAGGAAGGAAGAGGAAGCAGACAGGGAGACAGACCCAAAGAAGAAGCAGGGTGTCAGCAAAGCCTTGCCCTCCCTGGGGCCTTTCCCTACACTTCCACACTGACCCTGCTCAAAGTCATGGACACACAGAGAGGCTATGCACCCAACTCTCATGGTCAACGGCAGAGGTGAGCAGTAGGCAGCGTGGCCCTGGATCCCTCCATGAATCATCAGCCTCCCTGGTCAGACTATGAGCAGAAAAAGGAGCAGGCGCCACTGTTAATGGGTGAAAGAACAGAGAACTAAAGAGGGAACAGGATGGCCCTGCTTTGTGACAGGCAGGGAAGTTCCCTTACCCAGGGGACCATAGATTTCTCAGAGAAACAGGTGAAAATTCTACAGCATGAGAAACATCATCAGGGAAGGGCTAACTATACAACCTCCCACGGCAGGCATGCGCACGGAGTCCTGAACAAGCCAGCTCACACAGAAACCATCAAGTAAGGACCTGGGAAGATGGGTGATCATAAACCTATCTCACTCTCCATACATGGCCAGAACCCAGTCCTGAGACAAAGGAAAGGTGGCAATCCGTTTTGTAGTGTTGGCTTATAAACACATGTGTAAGTCATTGAGGAGCATGTAAGAATATCCTCACTCTTAGACAAAAGTCTCGGCATAGCCACTGCCTCTCTGAACCCTTGCTAATGAAGAACCCTCCTCTTCACCCACTGGTCTCGTTGGTCCAACTCTCCAAACATCAGCCACCTTGGGATCTTCATGCATCTTCTCCATCCACCTAGCTTCTCTCCCTAAATATCCACAATTCTCACTCCCTCTCCTCCATGAAGACATCCACTGCAGGGTCATCTGTTCAGACAGGGCTCATCAAGCTAGCATATCTAAAATAATGTCCCCATAAGAATGTGATCTCCACTGTGCTTGTGGGAAGTAAAGCCCTGGCTCCACCAAAGATGCCCATCCCAACCTGAGAGCCGTGACTGTCACCCCCCCCCCATGGCACTACAGTTTTCACATGGCTTCCGTGCGTAGTTGAATCCCCAGAAGGTTTGCTCTCTGAAAGTTTGTGCCCCCAGTGTGACATTGAGAGGTGATGTGACCTTCAGCAGGTGGGACCTAGTTAGATTTCATTAGGTCACTGATGATGTCATCCTTAGAAGAGATAATGCCATTCTCATGGGATCCCCATCTCCATGACCACAGTGGAGATTATATTCTTATGGGGACATTACTTTAGATAGCCTCGTTTGATGAGCCCTGTCTGAACAGGTTGGTTTTTACTCCTAAAAATGGAGGTGAGATAGTTCAGCACGTAAGAGGTATCAGCTGCCAAGATTGATGATCTGAATTCAATCCCTGGGACCTACACAGAGAGAATGAAGGTGTCTTCTGACCTCCCACATACCCTGGCATATACGTGCCCACACCCATACAAACATAGATGATTGACTGATACATAGATGGATGGATAGATGGATAGATAGATAGATAGATAGATAGATAGATAGATAGATAGTGTCCACAACTATACACTAGATAGATGGATGGATGAGGGGGTAGGTGAGTGAATGGATAGACATAGCCACACCATATACTAGATAGATAGATAGACAGACAGACAGATAGATAATAGATACCTAGATGCATATATAGAATTTTAATTAAAATAAAATTAAGCAGGCTAGGCCCTTGAGTTCCTGTCTTCGTTTCTCATATGTGATCCTCTACATGTAGCCATTTCCCTCCCCTGTCTACTTTACCTTCGTTCACCACTGCCACAGCCAGGCCAGTCTCTGCCACAGACCAAACAGATAGAGCCACCCAGTCCTGCACTTTCAGCCTCCAACAACAATAATGAGAGTTGATAAACCTCTTTTCATCGTAAAGTACTCCAATTAGAGTATCCAGAACATGGAGTAATTCCCAAGGACAGAGGACCTTGGTACCATTAAAGTTAAGATCTTGAGATAGGAAATTGTCCTGAACCATTCAGGTAAGCTGTACGCAACCACAAAGTCTAGCAAGGAGACAGGAAGAGGTAGAGCGTGAAAGGCTTTGTGACTGACTGAAGTGTGGAGGCATGGGAAGGCCTGAAGATTCTACTGAATAGCAGCTCACTTTGAATATGAAAGGTGGGACCACAAGCCAAGGAGTGCAGCCAGACTCCAGAATCAAGAGAGTGCACTTGTCTCTTGTGCACTGCAGGAATGCAGCTCTGCCAACTTTCTGACTTCCAAAAGTAAAATGCAATACACTTGTTCTGTGTAAAGACACTGCATTCACAGTGATTTCTCACAGCAGCATGAGAACACACACACACACACACACACACACACACACACACACACACACACACCTGGCTTTTCCCCTTTCTGTACCTGCAATGCCTGGGACAGTCAATACACTGAGTAGAAACATAGTCAGGATTGTTAGACCTTTCTAGAAATGGAATGGGCTGCCTCCAGGAAGCACAGGCTGAGCAGCCCCCATTGACATGAACAATCCAGACATGGACAGCACTGTCAAAGATGGTGCGGAGGCCGCTCTCAACAAGAATAAAGAGAGCCCCTTGTCACAGTCATGCCACGATACTTTTGATACCTCCCAAAACTGTGGAAACCTACACAAATGCCATCGTCTTTCCCAAAAGAAGATCCTCAGCAGGCTAACAAAGTGCTATCAAAAAGGGCTAACCTGGGACCCGGGGAGGTAAATCAGATGGTGAAGTGCTTGAAATACCAGCAAGAGGACCCGAGTTCAACCCCAGCACCCATTTAAAAAAGATAGCTATAGTGGTATGTATTTGTGACCCCAGCACTAGGGGGGCAGCGATAGCAAGTCCCCAGAGTTGACTGGCCAGCTAACCCAGCCTGACTGATGAACAAGCCCAGGTCCCAGTAGAAGACTTTGACCCAAAACACAAAGTGAATTACTCCTGAGGAAGGGTGCCTGAGATTGCCCACTGACCAGCCTCCACATGCTCACATACATGTGAACCTCCACACATACATGTGCACACACAGATGTGTGTGTGTACACATGAGCATGTATGCTAGCCTGGGCTCGCTGATAAGGCAACATTCCAGAATAGATGACAATGATTTACTATTATGTGTGTGTTTAATTCGCCTCTGTGGGTTAAGAAACCTAACCTATCCTTGACAAACAAAACATGTACCTTGCTGGGCCAGTCAAAACATTGTCAAATGTGCCTCTGTCCTCTCTGGGTGCAGCCAGCCTCCATGACTACTTCGCTTTCCTTGTCTGGGGAGCAGGAGGCTGCATCAGAAAACCACTTTTCCCCAGTACAATGGGGAAGGGCAAAGGTCACTACTTGGAGAGCTGACGACAGTCCACATGAGTCACAGGCAAGATGGAACAAGAAGGGCCACTGACCTGGTATGTGCGCTTCAGGACCACGGAGACACTGAGGTGGTGGTCCCAGACCACGGAGAGGGCTGGACCCAGCAACAGGAGGACATACCGGCCAGACTCCACCACCTCGAAGTGAGACTCGTCTTTCAAGGGCTTCTTCACATTCACCTGAAGAAGGAAGGAGCTGACACATGAGGTGCTGGGAGCTGGAATTCAGGGCTCCCCTCTCTTCACAGAGCTGTCTGTCTGCCTCACCCACCAACACCAGAGCTGGCTCTCGAGACCTGCGTGTCACCAGCCACTTTCTATCGGAACTCCCTGAGGCCAGCACTACATCCGGGCTTTTCCGTGTCCCTCTGACCCACCACCCTCCCATGATGACAAGATGTCAGTGAGAGCACAGTGAAACAGACCAGCCCATTCCCCATTACCTCACAAGAAGAGATGGTGTTTGACCCTCGGTCATCAACTGCGCCAGTCCCTGGCTTGCTTTTTAATGTGGCAATGATCTTAGTCACCTCTAGTCACCCAGTTGAAAAAAATCTGCTTATCTATAACAGTGAGCCCCAAATTCACTTTCTTGCATCCCACCACCCTCAATTCTCTGGAGCGACTACCATCAGGAGTCAAGACTGAAGGACAGGGACTGTGAAGCTCCGTGCTCTAGGCAGAAGCTTCCAGAAGTCTGGCCTGAACTCCTTACCCTGCCAGAGTCATCTCCACAGACAAACCCTTGAAACCCACTGCAGAACACTCCAGTGGGCTGTCAGGTTCATAAAACAGAGGCTGAGACCAAGAACCTGTCACTCTTCACAGACCTCCTCTCCTGAGGAGCATGCCTCACATGGAGCTCGCCATATCTGCAAATCCACACCCACCCCCCACCTCCCCCACCCCCGAGCAGATCTGCCATCACCTCTGCAGGCTCACAGCTATCATCTGTCCTGGAGAGAACTGAACTCTGAAATAGAGCTGACACTCCTGGCTCCTAGTCAGCACACTTCCTAGATAGTTTTTCTTCCCTGTCTATAGAAAATGCACTTCCAGGCCCCAGCTGTCAAAGGTGGGTATTAACAAAGCATCAGGGAGCAGGTAGAGGCCACGGGAGCAAATGAACACAGTCTTTGGGGGTCTGTAGTACTGCACATATCCAAACCAGCTGAATCAGATCTGTGACCCAGGAACAACCAGCCGCTACGAAGGTAGGTTCTGGGGCTCCCTCCCAATCCACCCGAGGTATGACGGAACCTAGAGATCGACACTTAACCACTTCTTGAGCTGTCGGGATCCAGGGGCTACAACTGCTGGTTCTGCTTCTCTTTTCATCTTATCAAAACTATTAGTCTGAGGAGCTGGGGGTGTAGCTCGGAAGGAGAGTGCTAGCTCAGTACACCCAGGCCTGGGATCCAACACCAGTGCCACATGATCTAACAAGATCCTTAAAATATAAAGTAACTAAAAAGCACCCCACAATGTCCCTTCAATAGATACACACGCAGTGGTCACCACATATCATTAGTTTTGCCTAATGGAGTTTCAGTTGATTACAAAAGTATTGAATGGAAAATTCCAGAACAGGGACTAAGTCTCAAATAACTTCCATCACAACGTATTGCAGTCATTGCTCTATTTTATTGCCAACTCTCATGCCTTATTCTCTCTCCTTAACACTCAAACATCATCATCTGGGCTGGTCAGTTTTATGTCAACTTGACACAAACAAGGTCATCTGAGAGGAGGGACCTCAGTTGAGAAAATGCCTCCATAAGATCTGGCTATAAGGCATTTTCTTAATTGGTGATTAATCAGGAAGACTCCAGCCCATTGTGGGTGGTGCCATCCCTGGGCTGGAGGTCCTGGGTTCTATAAGAAAGCGGACTGAGCAAGCCATGAGGAGCAAGCCAGTAAGCAGCACCCTCCATGGCCTCTGCATCAGCTCCCGCCTCCAGGTTCCTGTCCTGTTTGAGTTCCTGTCCTGACTTCCTTTGAAGATGAACAGCAATGTACAAGTGTAAGCTGAATAAACCCTCTCCTCCCCAACTTACTTTTTGGTCATGGTGTTTCATCACAACAATCAAAACCCTAACTAAGACAACACACACACACACACACACACACGCACGCACGCACGCACGCACGCACGCACGCACGCACGCACGCACGCACGCACGCACGCATATATATGAGCACACTGGCTTCTGTACTGTCTCTGGTTTCAGGCATCCACCAGGGGTTTGTCTCTGAGGCTGAGAGACCATTGTACATGGAAGAGAAACTCCTGCCTGCTGTGTGTTCCACCCACCTCCCCCAGTCAGCCCTGCCTCCTCCCACACGTAGGCAGAGATCACTGTCCATCCTTTGCCACACACGTACCCACACTAGAACCACAATGGGCTCACACTCTCTGTATTGGTCTGCCAATTGCTCTGCTCATAGGATAACATGTCAGGACCAGCTGTCGCTGCTGGACCCTATTCTCCACAGTGGCTGCACATTCTACCAGCACACTCCCAATAAACAGAGGGACAGCAAGGTGACACGCGGGTAAGAGGGAGAAGCTGGCACTTACCTCTCCATCAGACAGTTCAATCTCCCCTCCTTCCACCAGGATGGTGACCCGTTTCTTACACATCACTGAAGGATAGCTGCATCCCTCATTTCCCACCAGGATCCGAAAGGTCCCAGGGTTATCGCCACAGTAATCCTGGGGAAAGAAGGCACCAGGAGGGGAAGATTATCCCTTCTCCCAGATCAGAAGCTGACATGGTGACCTCTGGGGTCTTTGAATGCACGTCACAGAATATCATCCTATGTGCTGTGTGCATGGGGGGAAGGGAGAGGGATCCACAGGCAAACTCTCAGGTGTCCAGCCTCAGCCCTCACAGATGGGCCTGGTGCCCATGGTCAGCACAGTGGCATGATAATGAACAGGGGAGCCAGAGGGGTCAGCAAGTATGTCCACATACAAATACATCTACAAGCGTACACTTACCAATGCATACACAAACACAAACAAACTCACGTGCTCATATATACTCCCACATGCATATACATGCTCACGAACACACACATGCATGTGTACACGTTTACACATGCACCTACACAGGCACACAATACACATGCTTAAACATGTACATAAGTAAACATGTATGTACAGGCACATACCTGTACACACATATATGCATACACACATACTTATAAAATGTGTATGTGTTTATTTGTATCCATATACATATAATGCATACATACACATACATATAGGTACTCACACACAGAGATACAGAAAACGCAGCCCGGCCATCTGTCAGGGGAGCATTAGTCCTCTCCCTGGCACTTTTGGGTGAACACGAACCACTTTTGAGCTGGTTCCTGGCCACACAGGTTAGAAGCGGAACAAGGCTGCAGGTATTGGCTTGTTTCTGTCACCAGCGGGCTTTGCAAAGGACAAAGCTAAGCCCGATGATGCCTCCCACAGGGAGGGCCCCAGGAGAGGAAGAGGATCAAAGTGAGAAAGAAAAACAAGCCTCCTGTCTGGAAGGGGATTCCTGAAAACAGGTTTGCTCTGGAAGGCTTCCAGCCAGAGGGTGCTAGGGTGTAGGTGATGCCTCTCCTAAATCCATTGCTTCTGGAAGCTGATAGACAGATTGACCCTTGAAGCGGGGGCCACCCTGTCTTTTGATGCTAAGGCAAAGAGCCTGTGGGGGATCTCTAGGGGGCACACCCAGGCCAGAAGCATCAGAAGAGCCATTTCGAGGTGTGAATACGCTGTCTCCCCACCACACTGTCTTCCTGGGCCAGCTGGGGTATGTGAGGACAGCCTGGCTGGTGCCCCAGAGGTCCCACACCCTCCCAGCATGCTCTGCACATGGTGAACCTGACACACAGGCCTGCAGCCCTGTCTCTGGCTTTGAAGTCCCACCTTCCGATCACTCTAAGCAGCCACCTCCCCCAGAGAACAGACACCAAGGAAGCTGCATCAGTCCAATGTGTCACAGAGTGCTCAACTCCAGGAAAGCCCTTGTCGTCCTTGAGGAACCATCTGGTGTCAGCCAGCAAGAAAACTCACAGCGGCCCACGAAGTGGGGACAGGGAGGCACAGGAGCTGGCAGCAACTCATCAGCTACGACACCCTACGTTCTTTCTGCCGGACTGAATGGCACCTGTGACCCCTGTGTCCCCAGGCCCCCCTCCAAACCATGTGAAACTGACAGGTTGGGGATAAAACGGTGGCAAGTTTCAGTAGGACATAGGTCAGGCAGCACACTCCAGGGATCCCTCAGCCCAGGGCTACTTCATAACAATGGGCTATCGGGGAGGGTGAAATCCAGCCGGGATCAGCTCCCCATGTATGCTGGTTTAGGTGTCCACCAAAATGAAGAGCCATCTTTCAGAGCTAAAATGCCCTGAGGGTGGCCTTACCGCATGCCAAAACAGCTCTGAAAATGAAATCCTGTTCTTAAACTTCCTATGCCGTCAGGCACCCTTTGGGGGATTAGAAAATTACTCTGACGAAACCAAACCACAACGGTCTTTCTATAGACGGAATCTGACCCGGAAATTCACAGGCTGTAGCCAGCACGTCCTGCTGTTACATACAGAAGGTACCTCCTCTCCTTGTTAGGTCTCACCTGCACCAGAACATACTGGCACTCCCCAGGGAAGAGGTACTTGAGTCCATCAAAGGTGATGTAGTTGGCCATGCCAATGGCAGAGCAAGTGGCGTCACACACGTGGTCCGTGCAATTCCACCTCCGGTCCCGGCAGACACTAGGAAGAGTGTTGCTGGTTTGCACCTCAGTGCCAGGGGCTCAATCAGGTCTTAGGGAAAAAGGAGGCAGTGGGGGACAGAAAGATGCCAGGTAGTCACCGAGGTAGCCTCATGAAGATGAGCATTTGCAGCCTGTGAAAGGATCACAGGCCTTGCACGGGGTCTGCAGGAGAAAGGTCACGCTGCTCTTTAGTTCCAAAGAGGAAACAGAGCTATGGTGTCCAGGGTGATCGGGGATGCTGAAGAGAAAGTGGGAGTTCTCTAAGCCATCTGCCATGGACTCACTAAAAAGTGTGGCCTCGGGCTGGAGAGATGGCTCAGTGGTTAAGAGCACTGACTGCTCTTCCAGAGGTCCTGAGTTCAATTCCCGGCAACCACATGGTGGATCACAGCCACCTTGAATGAGATCTGGTGTCCTCTGCTGGCCTGCAGGCAGAAGACTGTATACATAATAAATAAATAAAATCTTTTTTGAAAAAAAAAAAGAAGTGTGGCCTCACCCTAAAAGCTGCAGAGTGGCTGAGATTAGCCATAGGGTCACTGTATCACAGACAGACCCAAAGAGATCTCAGCAGGGACATTCTGAGGCTGGAAAATGGAAGGAGTCTGCCAGGAGTGGTTTTGTGTGTGTGGTTATGTGTTTATTCCTATACCAATTTGCTGGCCTCAGGTCCCAACCCTCACTGCCCTTAACCAGAGCTGATCCAGGGAAGCCACTCATGCGTCAGAGGTTGTGAGCTCAGATCTCTCAGGCGTTCATCCCCTCCCACCTCTGTCCACATGGGCCCTAAGATTGTCTATACCCCAGAGTGAGAGGTGGGGTGAGCGGAAGGGAGCCTGTGAAGGATAGCCAGAGAAGGCAGAGGGAAACAACCACTGCCCCCTCGCTCTCAGAACACTCTCGGGCAGAGCAGGGCCTGTGGGGAGAGATGGGCCTAGAGATCCAGCCTTAAAGAGGAAAGAAATAGATATATATCCTGGAGGTCATCATGTTAAGCGAATTAAGCCAGACTCAGAAAGACAATTATCATGTTTTCTCTCATATGCAGGGTCTAGACTTTTTTAAAAGATACAAAAGTAGAAGGGAGACTATTTGAGGGAGAGGAAGGGACAGCAGGAGCAGGGAGAGGGACAAGAGGGGACAGGGGAGAGACTATATGAGCGAAGTAAATTATACCCATGTATGTAAATGTCATAATGAAATCATCACCTTGTACGATTAATAAAAATACATAGAAAAGAAGAAAGAAAGAGGGAGGGTTGAGAGGACCTTTTCAACACCCCCCCCAGCCTGGTCACTGTGAGCCTCTGTGGAAGAAGACCCTCTGAGAACAGAATTGCCCATCTGTAGGGAGCAGGTGCTTGCCTGAGCAAAGTAACAGGAAGAGGCATTTCACAGATGGGGAAACAGAGACGAGTCGGGAGAAGAGCACTCGGATTCCCAAGGGTGTGAGGACAAATGTCACAAGTCCTGTGTCCCTCAGCCCCTCATGCCACCTGGATGGCTGGTTCCCCGGATGTCCCCAGAGCCTTACCAGGTGTTGCAGTCGATCTTCACTTTGTCTCCTGGGGCATACTCTTGGCCCTGGTGGAAGCAGGGACACCGTTCCAAGGCCACACACTTGTTTTCATGCCGGACCTACAGGAAAAGAACTCAGGTGTCTCACGGGCCTCAGGAACTGACATCAGTCACTACTGAGGACGTGTCTTGAGCCTGCCAGGAGGCCAGCATGAAGAAAGGGACTAAGCTCAGGGCAACCTCAGCTACAAACTAGCCAGGCAGGAGCCAACACCAGGCTGAGTGTTGGCACATATGGGCGCCTTCCTGTCTCCCTGTGTATCTCCCTGTGAACCAAAGACACAGCTGCCTCTGCCTCTATGCTGGGTAGCATAGAGGGACACATTTGCAAAGACTTCAGAAACTTCGTCAGAAGCCCTGGAAGTGCTCTCCCAGGCCCAGCCATGCCGCACAAAGAATGTCTCCAGAGGACACAGGAGTTATGGATGGAGACTAAAGGGGAATTACTCACCAATGAGCTGAAAGGGGGAAAGGAAAGAGTCGTGTGTTCAGAGGCAGGCAAATGGTGCTGCTCTTAAGGGAGCCGGTTTGCTGTGGAGTGTGGAGGGTCCGTCACAGGGCTCTTAATGAGGTGAGCAATGCCTACCTCAGCTGTTAGTTTTTCAAATGGGAGGAACACTGTACACACATGTGGTCCCAGTTTCATGTGTATGTCATGCAGATTTTGTCGTTAACCAAAGCTAGAAGAAGGGAGGCTGCCTCCAGGTAGCGAGCTGTGAGATAAAAGAGTTCTGGGCTAGCCAGGCGTTGGTGGCGCACACGTTTAATCCCAGCACTCGGGAGGCAGAGGCAAGAGGATCTCTGTGAGTTCAAGGCCAGCCTGGTCTCCAGAGCGAGTGCCAGGATAGGCTCCAAAGCTACACAGA
Organism: Cricetulus griseus; assembly: GCF_003668045.3. Taxonomy (NCBI): domain Eukaryota; kingdom Metazoa; phylum Chordata; class Mammalia; order Rodentia; family Cricetidae; genus Cricetulus; species Cricetulus griseus. The sequence goes on from NC_048601.1 coordinate 20,823,458, forward strand.
GAAACCATGTCTCGGAAAAAAAAAAAAAAAAAGACAGAGTTCTGGGTTTATTCTCTTTCTTTAGTTTTAATTTTTCCCCCAAATGTTCTTTGATGAGTAGATGTTATATCTATGATTAAAAATGGATCTCATGTTTGATGAGAATTAAAAAGCATTTAGTGCCCTGGAGGACAGACTAAGGACTAGACAGAAGAGACATACCAAAGTTTAGCTAAAAGTGTGTTCGAGACACACATATCAGGTGACCCTCCTCTCAAGGCCAGCTTTTCCAGTCCTGATGCTCTGACATGCTATCCACAGAGGTGCTGTCCCTCCCTCCCTCCTCACCATCCCAGAGAGTGACTCTGTAATGTGCTACTACTCTTCCTGGGTCTGCTAGGGACAACTGGGTGGAGAAAGAAACCAGACCAGTTGGCTCAGTGAACTTAAGAAGCTCTGCCAAGCCTACCCTGACCCCATCGCCGTGATCCATTGCCACCTCAACCAAGAAGCAGCCTCGGATACCCGAACTGGCCGACCTCACCTGGGATGTGATACAATGTACTTTGATCATATATTCTCCTGTTAGCTTCTCTTGTCCCTTGGGACCCCCTAGGTGAATGCCCTCAGCTGCCGAGCTCCAGAACTACCTAGCTATTAGACAGAGGTACCTGATCTAGATGATTCTCACTCTAGTGATCTGCTGAACTTCCCTGCAAGCTTGAGTTCCTAGACCTTCAAATTAAACTAAGCCCTAGGAATATGTGTATGCAAAGGATTTCCACATATGAAAAGCAGGTTAAAATGGTGTATGCACACATATGTGTGCTGGGAGATGGACAGAATACTATTCTCCACTTAGCCCCACATCTGTCAGCCTCAAGAGGTGTCCCCAGGTGCTAATGGCCTCTGAATATTGGTTCAAAGAGCTAGGAATACGCCAGCCCACTGTGTCCTTGGTAGTGCTTCAGCCTGGGACCACAGTTCTTAGAGGACAGAGAGCTTAGAAGGCCAGCAGAGAAGACAGTGGGTTGGTAGGAGCAAAGAGGGGCTGCAAACATCTCTCTTTGGAACCTTCCGCGGTTCACAGCAAAGGTCCCCGCCCATATCCTCCAAGCCTTGTCAGGTTAGACTTCAGTCTGAAGTCTGCCGCCTAGTGGCTACCATAAGAATGGCAGACACGGGCAGACTGCTATGTTAGTGGTACCAAGCCTTCATGGGAAGGGAAGCATAGCCTGCTCACCTGGTGTCTCACCTCTGAGGGATATGTTCTGTCTGTCACCTGCAGGTAGGCTTGATGAGGGGTTCCTGGGGCCCCTGGTGTGAATCCTGGATCAGTCCAGGCCCCCTCTGCTCCCACTTTATCTAGGTGGATCCATGTGCTCAGCCCTCCTCCAATGTCCATACCTCTCAGACCCCAGCTCTGTGATAGGACAGTGCTGCCGTCACTGTGCTAATGAACCATCCTCCTGAGGTCCCACTGGCCATCACACTCTCCTCTCTGCCCTGACTTATGCTAGTAAAAGCACATCACTGACTGGCAGGCTGCAGCATCAAAATCTAGCTCAGTGTTCCATAGGACAGAGGCGCCGAGGAGGCAAACCATGACCTGAAAGGAGAGGAGGGGGCTCCCAGGCACTGTGTGGAAACCTCCTGACTTTTAGAGAGATGATAATAGAAAAGCCTGGTCAAAAACACCCCGAGAACCCCAAAGCCTTAAAAAAAAATCCCTGACAGCTGAGAACCACAGAGTTAAAGGAGCCATGCAGCAAATGAGGAGGGAGCTGGCCAGGAGTGGGCAAGCTAGGTAAACAGCCCATAATTGAGCTGTGTGTGCGCAGCAAGTCATGGTTTGACATGAAGGCATCCAACTGTATCCGGTCTAGCATGTCCTTCAAGAATGCTACAGTGGTCCTGAGATAAGATTTATGAAGCCCGTAGAAGATTTCAGGAAGTATGGCAGGAATTAACTCCCCACCCCCCATAGATTATCAACTTGTCATTGTCCAATAAGCATTGTGCAAGCTGAGGACATTGTCCTCACTCAGTTCCAAAAACAATGATAAAGCAGAAAAAAAAATTTCTTTGTCACCCTTCTCTGGAAATTCCCCTTTATTCCTCCCCACACGTGAATGTCATAGAGATTAGTCTCCCACATGTTTGCTTTCACCTGCTCTCAACAGCTCTATTCCATCAGTAGTCACAGTTCAGTGGAGCGGAGTTCAGACACATGTTGACTAGGAGGAGAGCAATGTGACCAGGTAACTCACAATAACATGAAAATGACTCTTCCTGGGGGATTTATCATGCTGCAAGCTTTTTTTTTTTTTTTTTTTTACAAAGTCTTGCTCGTTAACCAGAATGAGCATCCACCCATCATGTATCAGTGAGCCTGGCTAGGTGACAGACTGTCAATAGAGGAAGTATGTTTGATAGAGATGGGCTTTCTTGGATCTTATAAATGTTTATAACTTGATAAAGCTCTCACCTGACAGACACAAGGGGCCCCTAAAATATCTGGTGCCCAAAAAGGAAGCTCACTCCAGGGGGGACCCTGTACCTTGGATCTAGTTTGAAAAAGAATTGTCTGTATCTTTCAGTCCATCCAAGGACCAGCAGCATAGCACCCTTCACAGTGGCAGGACGTTCCCCATTGCCCGAAGAACTGGGTACCAGTCTGAAAGATGCTACGTTTCAAAGGATAAATCACCATCTCCCAGAAAACATGCTACACTTTCCTCAGAGGCCTAAATACCTGCAAGCCAGTGCTAGGGCTTAGGGTTAGGGGATCAGGAGGGCTGAAGAGTCCTAGTTCTGCTCAAAGCTCCTACAAAGAACGGCTGTGACTGGAATACAAGGAGCAGGGCCATGGGCTGTGCTCTGCTGCAGACTAGTGGCAAAGTTAGGAAATACCCTAACGTAAGGGAGTGGCTGCACCAGGCAAAAAGTTCAGGAGTATTTTTCAACTAAAGTAAAAGGTGGATCCTGAGCTATCTAGTAAGTTCTGGACCAGCCTGGACTACAAAATGAAGCCTGTTTCAAAAATTCAAAACAACCAATAAAAGATTTGGGAAGCCCTTTACCACCACGTATGTGTTTATCTCCATGAACTTACTAAGACAGTGGTCCCTAGACCAGCACCTACAAAAGCACCTCAAATGCCAATGAGCGTCTGTTATCTCTACCCCTCCCTCCAAGTCCTTCTAACCCAATTTCACAGGTGAGGAAACAGAGATGCTGTAAGGGGACCTGAGAGCAGCCGCAGGGGCAGACAGTCTGCTGCCTGTGGGTGGGGCAGGCCTTGGCTCTGAGCAGGTGCCAGGCCTGGGACCCTGCACAGAGAAGGCCTCCAACATCTTGTTTCTGGGCTTAGATGGGTCATAGACTTTCCTTAAAGGAGGAAACATGGTTTTTAGATGAGGACAATGGCCACTCAGAGAGAGGCCAGTGACAGAGCTGACCTGTGACAAGGAGACTGCAGAAACAGACTGCAATGTCATGTCTGTCATGTGTGATGGAAACTGGCTGGAGCCTGTACTTTGTGTGGGTTTTGTTTTGTCTTGTTTTTCATTTTTGCTTGTTTGGTTGGTTGGTTGGGTTTTGTTGTTTGGAGTGCTGGAAATGAACCCAGGTCCTTGCACTGACTCATAGCGGAAAAGCCCCTATAGGTTCATCGTTTAATACCTAGTCCCCAGCTGGTAGGGCTATTTGGGAGAATTAGGAGGTGTGGCCTTGTTGAGGTTTCAAAAGCCCACAGGATTCTTTTTTTTAAGATTTTATTATGTATACAGCTGTCTGATCTCATTCAAGGTGGTTGTGAGCCACCATGTGGTTGCCGGGAATTGAACTCAGGACCTCTAGAAGAAAAGTCACTGCTCTTAACCGCTCTAGCCCGCCCATAGCATTCTTAGTTCCTCTTTCTCTGGTCCTCCTACTTAGAGATGAGGATGTGAGCTCTCAGCTACTGCTCCAGCACCATGCCTCCCTCCCTCCCTTCCTCTCCCTCCCTGCCTGTCTGCTGCCATGGTCATGGACTGTAATTCTGGAATTGCAACCCAAATAAACTCTTCTACACGTTGTCCTGGTCATGGTCTCTTATCACAGCAATGGAACAGGAGCTAAGACACACCCCCAACTCCTGTCATTGCTTTTTGTTATTTCATTTTTTAGATAATCATGTTCACTGTGTTTACAAAAGCATTGGTTCACAGCAGACTGGAAATGGAAGAAAACAGACCTTAAACCATCCCTCCAGTGGCCAAGAAGAGGCGCTAACCCACATGGTTTCTGAAACTGAGCCTTAGTTATTTACAAATACCACACTCATGGCTCTTACTACAATTCTGTGGAATTTTCTGGCAGTTTTGAGATGGGATCTCTAAACCGGTTGGCTTTCAACAACACATGTACCCAAGGATGACTCTGAATTTCTCATCCTGTTGCCTCTGCCTACAGGCATGTACCACCACCACGCATTTCATGCTGGGGGTTGAAGCCATGGCCTCAGTCATACAAGAAAAGTACTCTCCTAGCTGTGTTCCTTCCCCGACCTCACTATATTGCTTTTTAAAAAGTATTTTTGCATATATCTCCCTTGCACCCATAACCATCCGAGTGAGGAAGGCAGGGTGAGAACATTACAGAGGAGGCCTTTGGGATTCAGATAAAGACTGAATAGAGAGGGTGAGGTCAGAGGGTGGTGGAGGTGCTAGCTTATCCCCTGAACCCCCCTCCTCCTTGGGCCTCTTTTTGTTCTCGGCAGATCTGTCTCCATCAGAAGGTGGCTTGTCTCCCCCTTGCAAGTCTTCAGAATGCAGAATCCCTGGCCCCTTGCTCAAGCCCTTGACATCATGCCATAGTCCTCCCTCGTCACACAGAGAACAGGAGAGCGGGCCCTGGGTATGAGGTCTGCACCATCAGAAGCGCCCAGGCGAGATGTTCCCAGCTCCCTTTTCTTTGTGCTGTGGCCAGGAACACGTGTCGGGTGCTGCAGCCAGCACACTGAGCACACTTCATAAATTACATGGATTTCTCTGCTCGGCCGAATCTGGCCCCAGCTATCTGCACATCAGTCAGCATCGTAATGAAACAGTTGTGAAAATAATCCAACCTCTACGGACAGAAGCTTTGTAAGGGGCCTCAGTTACAGGCATTTCTGAGAATGTATAACAGTGGTTTCTAGATGACAATGGAGTGCCTGGCAGAGTGTCTGCATCCTAGATCTGAGGTCACGCTCCCCACCCAGGATTGGGGGTCTAATGCAGTTGTTGTAGTTATTAATATTTAATGCTACCCGGAAGCTTTCCTACACACACACACACACACACACACACACACACACACACACACACTTCATTTGAAGAAACGTTGACATGATATGACATGACAGAGTGTGCCTATAGTTTTAGCTGCTCAGGAGGCTGAGGCAGAAGTATTGCTTAGGCTCAGTAGTTCAAGACCAGCCTGGGCAACAAAATGAGGCATCCTCTCAATATTTCTAAATTTTCAACATAAAAAAATTAAACAGTTCCTGATGTTGACATAATCCCAAAGTCCCTTTTCTTGCCTGACATTTCTCTCAGATCAAGATTTCCCCTCTAGAAAGACCATGGGGATAAAGCTGTGAGTCACTCACAGTGAGACCTTATCTCTGGGACTCTTACTCCCTGCTTGTTGCTCAGACCTGGGACTGAGTTCCTTCCTCTTGTAGATCCCTGGTCATCCTGCTCTGATAGTGTGAGCCACACTGTCCAGTGTAAGAGCCAGTCTCTACTTCTCCGTTAGAAGAAGATGGTTCTAGAAGCCTCAGGGGAGAAGACAGTGGGGAACACCCTAGAGAGATGTAATAGAACTCTCCATTTGGGAGAGGGGACTAGAAGAGAGTAGAGACAGGACTTCTGTCCAGCACAGGCTTCAGTGCCCAGCCTTCCTGAGGACATGGAATAAGTTCCAGTTTCCATGACAGAACACCCACAGCTCTTCAGGCGGCGTCCTGGGTATCCTCCCCACTTCCTCACTGACCGCTACAGCTCAGTCTCCATCCCTCACTACATACTTTGTGTACCGGAAAAGGGAAGTCGGGAGCAGCATAAAGACAGGATGCCCTTGAAAAGGGAAAGTCCAGAAGTTGCATTCGAGGTGCTGATAATAATATATGTATAATATATTTTATATAAAATTGACCTAATAGTAGCAGGATGGAGGTGGGAAGGCTTGGGCATGCTCCAACCATTGCCACCAGTTCTAAAAGATACACGAGGAGCCAGGTGGTCGCAAATAAGCATTAGACCTTGTGTTTCCTTTGGGGACATTTACAGCCCCAGAACCAGAATAATGGGACACACAGGGCTGGCCAAGACCTCACAAGTCATTCTACAGATCCAGAAAACAAAGCTTGAGAGTAAGGAAGCCACGGTTTCCTTGTGATGTGGCAGGGACAAACTCTTAAGTCACCTAGGGAAACGGAACAACCAGACTGACACATGGGAATATCTGTAAGGGATCACCTTGATTGATAATTGACGTAGGAGGGCCCATCCCTCTGTGGTTGATACCATCCATAGGCAGGAGGGCCTGACTTTCACACAAAAATTAGCTAAGCCTGAGCCAAAGAGAGAGGGGCCAGTGAGCAGACTTCCTTTGTGGTTTCTGCTTGAGTTCCTGCCCTGACTCCCCTCTGACCTTACAGTGTAAGGTGAAATAAACCCTTTCCACCCAAAGTTGCTTTTCGTCATGGTGTTTATCACAGCAACAGAAAGCAAATTAGAACAAACATCAACACCTTCTCTTAAAAGAGAAAAATACAGACACGTATACGTAAATCATGCACCCCTTCAGAACTGATGGAATGTCACCCTTGGGAAAATTCTAGCAGAAATGTCTGTTTAGACGTGTATTTTCTGTAAAGAGTTACTTTGCTTCCTAGGGCAGTTCTGTGAGCCAAGATCATCTCTGTGTGTGTCCAATCCCATCAGGATCAACCTCATGTATTCTCCTCCCAAATCTCTCCCTGGACTTAGTGGTTGAATCTGCCCCTCATCCCCATCCCCGTTTCTTCCTCTCTGGCTACACAGCATCTGCATGCAAAGAAATGGATGGGAAGATGCTCTTTTACCCATGCCGTTTGGCTCACCATGCCTGGGGGACAGAGGCAGCCAGACACACAGCCCAAGCTCATGCACTCCAGGTCATAGTTCTGGCATGTCTTGGCACACTCCAGCCCTTGAGCCCGTGGGTTGTCAGCAGGACACACCAGCTTGACCATGGGTGGCCGACAGGACAGGCTCCTTTTGCCTTGAGAAAGGAAAAGAGATAGTGAGCAAAGCCATGGCAGGTAACCCTTCTGGGCTGTCCTGTAGCTTCCAGGTGCCGTCACCCTGGGAGATGCAGAGCTGCCCACTCTCCAAGACCAGACACTGCCCAGCTGACAGTGCACTCTAGCCCTGAGCCAGAGTCTCCATGTGAGACCAGACTGCAACCTTATCCATCGCAATGCTTTGGGTGAAGCTGGTGGCTGTTCTGTTGACCCCAGATGTCACCTGATGGCCTTCATCTCACATCCCTCTCAACTCTGCTCTCCTTGCACTGAACCAAGGTGCTTTGCGGAAAGTTCCAGACTCAGGCTTGAGAAGACATAGAAGAAGATACCAAAATGGAGCTTGGAGGGACCCAGTGGGAAGGAACACTTATGAAATAATTACAGAGGGAAAGGCCAACAGCCATGGGGACTCTTCAGAGGCTTTGGCTCCAAGGTCAGCCTCTCTGTAAAGATGGTGGCATCACGGTGCCATCACTGATATGCCTCACCCCCCCCTCCCTGTTTTCCCACTGTAAGCTTTGTAGATTTGCCTCTGATCTAGAAATGAGAATCTGGTCACCCCTCTCCCTTCGGTGTCTTGTCTTCAAACAGTACAGCAACTGTTCAGCTACTCAAACTGGAAGCCACTAGCCTGAACCCCTCTTCTTTCAGATCCAGCCAAAAATATTCCAAGGAGGCTTCCTCATCAGCACAGCCGTAGGAAACATGCCATTGGAGAACAGTGGGTGCCATTCCTAGCAAGCCCATCAACTAACCCCACCTACTCGTTGCACTCAGACTACCCCAGGCCAACTGATCTCACCGATTCTGAGAGCTCAGTGTTCTCCTTCCACACAGTAAAATACTGCTTGCCTCAGTCACGTGAGTTTACATGTGCAAAGCTGTGTCTGAAAGTCACTCACACAAACGAAGGAGTCAAGGGGATGCTGGGCAGAGCCAGACCCCTGTTTGAACACCTGCACACATCAGACAATACGCCAGCTCTCTCTGCCTCCCACTCACGGAAAAGAGTCTAGACAGGGAGAAGAGAAAAGCCTTTCTGGGCTGCAGTACTCACTGCGGTGAGAGAGGGGACTGCTGAGGACAATGTCTGGCAACAGGCTCCCCGGGCCGACACTCGTGGTACAATGCATGAAGCCGTCTTCACAGTAACTGCAGAGAAGACACCCCACCTTTTGTTAGAGTTTCCCACATCCATTGCCCCTTTCCTCACCACCCAGCCACCCAGCCACCCCACTCACTCTGCTCCTTCCAGCAGGGCTTCAGATCCATGACACTGGGAAGTCTGGCCTGCCAATGTCACCAGTGACCATCAGGCCACCAAGTCCAGTGGGTCCCTTCAAGTTCTTTTCCTATGTGATGCCCCTTTGAACATCACCATCACTGATTACTCTGTTCTCTTAGAGAATTAAAACAATCTCCACTCCCCCACTTGGCTGTCTGCTCCCTGTCAGCCTCAACTGTAGCTCGCACCTCCTTGCCCCAGACATCCCGAGCTTTCTCTTCTACTATGCTGTCATTCACACCCCAGCTCTCATTACAGAAGTGACCCAGGGGTAGTCTCCTTTGAGCCTCAGACCTGTATATACAAATGTCTCCTTCATAGCCCCCTTTGGTGTCTCAAAGATGCTGTAAGCACAGTATGCCCGCACCAGACCCCAGGCTTTCACCAAGGCTGATCTGTGGACTTCGATCACCACCCACTCAATCCATCTCCCTCTCAGAATCTAAGTGTCACCCCAGAGCACCCTCTTCATCAGATCCACCACCACCTAGGGCTTTGCCTCTGACGTTTTCTTTCAATTCCTATGTGCTTGTTACTTCTGCTGAGAGTAGACGAGAGTAGATGCCATCACCT